>NC_077232.1:152924836-153225961 GCF_027887165.1 Monodelphis domestica
TCAAGAAAACTACTGCATGCACCTAAAATTCTTTCCTTTAGATTAGCATTCCCTTATTTCTTCAACTGATGCTCAGATAGAATGATCATTAGTGCTCCTGAATCCTGTCATCTTCTTTTTGACAATATTTATGCTAAATATATCACTCAGAAATGGACTCAGCATTTTATATGGCATGTGATCTGAGCAGAAGTGAATGGAATAATCGCACCTTTTTGTCTTAGACACTGTCTAGTCTTATTGTAGTGAAATATTACAGCAGTCTTTTGACACTTATTGCTCTATTGACTCATTGAGCTAGCATCCTGTGAAAAGTCAGGCATTAAACATGTTCCTCTTATTTTATGTTCATGAATTTGATTTTTAAACTTAAAGATTTTATATTTGTCATTTTCAAATTTCATATATTCACTTTTGCCCATTATTCTTAAATGTAAACAAACATTCTATTCTAAAAATATATTAACATTAATTGCATTGTCTTCTTGACCTGTTTGTAACTAAGACAAGGCTTAAGATAAGGGGATTGGGTCCTTAGCCAAAGACAAGAGGCATTTCATGAAGGGGGGGAGGAGATATACATATGCAAATATGTATAGATACATGTAATGTATAAATATGAAATAATAATAATGTATGTTTATAGTTTTTTGATTGTACAAAAAGTTGTAAATTTTATAGGAATATAGCTGGAGAAAATTTGCCATATATATGGCAAAGCAGAAATGAGAGAGGACAACTTATACAGCATAGAAATAGTAACTTAAAGAGGATCACACACAAATTTAAGACAGTGAGCTTTATAAGTCTGTGTATGTACATATAAAGCATGGGTATGAAGAGGACTTTTGATAGCTTTGAGATTCTGTGAATATTCAGTTCTGAGAAGAGAGATCATTAAATTTGTTCAGTTGAAAACATCTTTCTTGTTATCTTACTTATACTTAGTGTGAAAACTTCAACTGTAGATTTGTGTATATGCACATGTGTATAAATTGGACTTAACTAGCAACTGTATGTATTTATATATAATCAAGATATATATGCATATTCATACATCTAAAATAGATGCATAGGTACAGTTGAGATATTGTTTATTAACAAATAAAGCATTCTTTGAGGATGGAAAGAGTAATGATCCCCATTATGCATATCAAAATATAGATGGACAGAAGCAGAAAGTTCTTGGGGGTAAGGGGGATATAGAAAATTAGAGTAATAAACATTCGTGTAAATTGCACAGTAATATAAATATCAAGGTCATATTATAATGATAGCAGATATGACAAGGATCAAACACAAAGGCATTTTATTCCAGGGTTCTGATTATTCCACTGGGCATTGACTAGTGAAGCACATGACACTCATTATAGTAAATGTATAACAGAAAAGTTACTTGCTTAGATTTTTTGCATAACAAATCATTTCTGTTTATTCATTATGGCAGAAGCAATAGCATACATGATATTTTGGTGGGGTGAGGGATTATTTGAATGGAGGAAGACTTTCTAATAGTAATTTTTCATTTAGTTTTATTTTCTCCATACCTCATTCCTTAGTATTAGAAAAAAGCTACATGCTCAAAAAACTCATAAAAGCTACATAACAAAAAACATGTCATTGGCTCCCTTTAAAATGACTATGTTATCATATGAATGGATTGAAACATCTTAATGAAAAATAATTTCATTGGATATTGTTTCATTTTGTTCCCTTCCATGAATTCCACAATCCAGCTACACTGACTTACTTCCTTAGTTGTTTGTTTCCCAACTCTATGCTTATGTCTCTGATATTCTCTGTTTTCCTTCAGTTCTCAGATTAAAGTGTACTATCTTCCAGAGGCCATTCTAAACTCTCCCCAACAACTAATGCCTACTTTCTTTCTTTTTTTTTTAAACTCTTACCTTCCATCTTGGAGTCAATACTGTGTATTGGCTCCAAGGCAGAAGAGTGGTAAGGGCTAGGCAATGGGGGTCAAGTGACTTGCCCAGGGTCACACAGCTGTGAAGTGTCTGAGGCCAGATTTGAACCCAGGACCGCCTGTCTCTAAGCCTGGCTCTCAATCTACTGAGCTACCCAGCTGCCCCCTAATGCCCACTTTCAAATTACATTCTCTACACTCTGCATGTATTTTATATGCATCTAGTTATTTGAATGTTCTCTTCCCTATTAAAATATAAACTCTATGAGGAGAGATTATATTTTCCATTTCTTTGTTTCCCTAGAGTTTAGCACAGTGGCCAGTGCTTAGCAGGTGCTAAAAAGGAAGACAAATTGAATCCCCTCCCCCAGCAATCTCCAACTCTCTTCTTAAATAATGTTAGTATTTACATTATAAGGCTTAAGGTTTTAGCCTCTATCATTGTGGGCCAGTTTTTTTAAGTTCAACTTGTCTAATGTAGATGTAACTTCCTTTGAATTTAAATAATTTCATTAATATATACACATATATGTGTATATATATACATACATACATATATACATATATACATATATATATATATATTCCTTGGTACTTAGAATAAGGAACATAAGATTTAATTATTTTCTTAGTTATCTGATAGCTAATACAAATTGAGAACACTGACACATAATTATCAATTAGCTAATAAGCATATATAAGCCATTAATATGTGTCAAATTCTATTCTAATTACTAGGAGTTTAAAGAAGACAAAAACTCAGTACTTTGCCTTAAAGAGGTTATAGCCTGTTGATGGTGAGAACATGTAAATAACTATATCCAAGGCATATATAAAGTAGTTGAAAATGAATCTCAGAGGGAAAAGTATGGGATGGGGAGGGGTAATGTGCCTGAGAAAAGTCTCCAATGGAAGACATAATTTGAGCTGAGTCTTGAAAGAATACAGGAGAACCAAGAAGTGGAGATGATGAGTGAGACCATCACATGCATAGAGAATATCCATTGTAAAATCATAGTGTCAGAAAATAGAGCATCATATATATGTGGATCAACAAGTAAGTCAGTATGGCTGGGTTGTAAAGTGTGTGGGAAAGAGTGACAATTAAGAAGACAAGAAAGGTAGGTAGAGGTCAAGTTGAGAAGGAACTGAAGTTCAAAGTAGGTTTTATATTTGAACCTGTATGTAATAGGGAGCCACTGAAATTTATTGAGTAGAAAAGTATTACAGTCAAAGCTAAACTTTAGGGAAAATTTCTTTGGCAGTTGAATGAATTATGGATTGGAGTGGGGAGAGACATGAAACAAGGAAAACAATTAGAAGATGGTTATAATTGTTCTGGCAGTAGGTGCTGGCAGAGTATATGAGGTTGGTGGTAGAAGTGCAGAGTTCATACAAGAAATGTAATGAAGATGGAAACAATAAAAGTTGACAACAGAATGAAAATATTGAGTAAGTACAAGTGAAGAATTGAAGGTGACACTGAATTTAAAAATCCTAGTAACTAAAGAATATAATAGTGGGGAAAAGGGAGGAAAAGAATGTTATATTTTAGATACTGATTTTGTGATATCTGCAAGGCAATCAGTTCTAGTTACATAAAAAGCCATCATTGCCCATGTTGGTTGGACTCCTAAAATAGGAGAGATGCTGGGGATTCATAAGTAAATCTGGTAATTATCTACATAGAGAATAGTTGAATTCATAGAAACTGAATGGATAACCAAGTAAGAAGAAAAATTAAAGGAATCAGGATAGAGCTTTAAATGTCACCACTAATTAGTGGGCATTACCTAGAGAAATGCAAAGGGTGAAGAAGCTATGGTAAAGGGCAGCTAGGAAGCACAGTGATTTGAATGTCAGGCCTGGAGTTGAGAGGTTCTAAGTTCAAATATGGCCTCTGATACTTCCTAGCTGTATGATCCCTGGCAAAACACTTAACCCCAGTTACTTAGCCCTCACAATTCTTCTGCATTACAAATTATACTTTATATTGATTCTGACAGAAAGAAAGAGTTTAAAAGAAAAAGAACCAATGTGTGTAAAATAGGTTAACGAATAAGGCAAAAACAGTGTCATGAAAACATAGAGGAGAGATTATCCAGGAAGTGATGGACAATAAGTAAGAAAATCATGGTTAATTTTAAGTATGGGACAAAGCAGGATTAAGTAAATCTCTCATGCCCTATGCAAAGTCTCTAAATATGATTTCAAAAAGTACCAACTTCTGAAATCAGTTGTATGGCAACAAGAAAATGCACCAATGGTGTCATAATATTGGCAAAGACAAAGGAGACTTTCCAAAATAACTTTATTTTAAACTTTTTTTTCCCTTTAAAAAAATAAGACGAAATAGTTCATGTACTGAGGTGAAGTCAAGATGGTGGCGTAGAAGCAGCAAAAGTTCAGACCTCTGAATACCCTTCCTTACTAATTACCAATTACAAATTAAATGCTCCTAAGGGACTGAAAATCAAACCTAACAACAGGACAGAGCCAAGGAACCCTCCTGCTGGACTCAACTTAAAGGTATGCCCCCCCCCAAAAAAAAGCCAGAATTAAAAAACACTCGGGTTTAAGGGAAAAGAAGGTCCTGGGAAGCCTCCCCCTCCACCTAGAGCTCTAAGCCTCCAGCAGCAGCAGGAATCTCTGGGCAGGCAAAGGCCCTGGTCTAAAGGGTGTACTGGGCGGGCAGGGCTGTGCCATGCTCAGAGCATCGAATACAGGTGGTGGAGAAGGAGCTGGAGAGGGAGTACAGAGCAGGCAGCCTGGTCATAGAGGCAGAGACCCTCCATATTGCTCCAGCCTTCCAGGAGGTTTTGGCCTCCGAGCACATCCAGCCCAAACCAGCTGGACTTTAATCTAATCAAAAGACTCCAGAGGACAGGGAAGCTCAAACTACAACACCCTCCCCCACAGACTGCACAGAGAGATCTCCTGACAAACTCCAAGAGGGGAGACTTTCAAAAAACCCAAAACCAAAAATGTGAGAGGAACAAGAGCACAGACAAATATGGGGAGTAAAGAGGGAGGTAAATATGAATAAACAACAGAAAAAGAAAAATGAAATTACAATAGACAGCTTCTATACAGGCAATGAACAAAGAGCAAACGGAACAGAGGAGGAGGGTTCACCAATCAATAAATCATAAATCCCAGCAAATTGGATACAGGCTTTGGAAGAACTCAAAATGCAATTCAAAACACAATTAAGAGAGGCTGAAGACAATTGGGAAAAGAACTTAAAAACTAAGATAAGTCATCTGGAAACAGAAAATAGTGTCTTGAAAGCCAAAATCAACCAGCTTGAAAATGAGGCAAAGGAGATGAAAGATGAGGCAAAGGAGATAAGAGATGAGGTAAAGGAATGAAAGATGACCTCCAAAGAAAATCAGACCAGAAGGAGAAGGATGAACAAAAAGCCAGGGATGAAATCCAGGCTTTAAAAACCAGAATACAACAACTACAATTAAGTGACCTCACAAGGCAGCAGGACACTATAAAACAAAACCAAAAGAATGAAAAAATGGAGGAAAATATGAGGCATCTCATTCACAAAACAGAAGATTCAGAAAATCGTTCAAGGAGAGACAATTTAAGAATCATTGGTCTGCCAAAAGACCATGCATGACAAAAGAAAAAGCCTGTATATAATACTACAGGAAATTATCCAAGAAAACTGCCCTGACATTCTAGAACAAGAGGGAAAAGTAGAGATTGAAAGAATCCACAGATCACCTCCTGTACTTAATCCCCAACTGAAAACACCCAGGAATGCTATAGCCAAATTCAAGAACTATCAGACCAAAGAAAAAAATATTACTAGCTGCCAAGAAGAATTCATTCAGATACCATGGAGCCACAGTGAGAATAACCCAGGATCTGGCTTCATCTACACTGAAGGACCAAAAGGCATGGAATATGATATTCTGGAAAGCAAGGGAACTAGGTCTATAACCAAGAATCAACTACCCAGCAAAACTGACTATATTCTTACAGGGGAAAGTATTGTTATTCAACAAAATAGAAGAATTCCAAGAATTTGTAAAGAAAAGACCAAATCTGAACAGAAAATCTGATGCCCAAGCACAGAACTCAAGAAAATCATCAAAAGGTAAATAAAAAAGGGGGAAAAAAGAAAGAAAAAACAACTTTTTAAAAGAGACTCAATAAGTTAAAATGGTATATATCCCTATAAAAAAAGAGGTCATTGGTAACTCTTAAAAATTGTTATTATCACCTTGGCAGTTAGAATAATTACACTTAGAGGGAACAGTTACAAACTGTATAGGATGAAATGACAAGACATAAATAGGTATATAGATATATGTATGTATAAATACACATACATGTGTGTATATAAATGTATATATATATATATAATACAACTAGAGCTAAAAAAGAGATTGATACTAAAAGAAATGGGAAAAGAAACAAAAAGGGATAAATTTATATGTCACAAAGAAGCTCATGGTGGGAGGGGGGAGAACATCAATTCACTGGAAGGGTAAAGAGGTTGGAGATAGGAAATACTCAGCTCTTACATGCTTTGAAATTGATACTAAGAGGGAAGAACAATCCAATCCATTGGGGCAGAGAATAGATTTGTGCCCTATAGAGGAGTAGAAGGGTAACAAACAGACTGCTGGGGAGGGAAGCAGTACAAGGGAGAGAGAGGGTGGGTGGGTAGTTTTAAAATGACTGCCAAGAAAATAAGGGGGAAGACAAAGGAAGTAAAATAAGGGAGGGAACTAGGGACTGATTAAAAACAAACATTGGTGTAGAAGGAAATAGTGACACAAGAAAAGGCAGGACTGGGAGTAGAAATCAAAATGCTCGGAAATACACAGCTAGTAATCATAACTCTGATTGTGAATGGAATGAACTCACCCATAAAATGCAAGCAAATAGCAGAATGGATTAGAATTCAAAACCCTGCCATATGCTATCTACAAGAAACACACATGAGGAAGCGAGATGCACACAGGGTATCAGGAGTGAAACAAGGATGCCCATAATCACCTCTATTATTTAACATTGTACTAGAAACACTAGCAGTAGAAATTAGAGAAGAAAAAGAAATTGAAGGTATTAAAATTGGCAATGAGGAGACCAAGCTATCACTCTTTGCTGATGATATGATGGTCTACTTAAAGAATCCTAGACAATCAATCAAAAAGCTAGTCAAAATAATGAACAACTTTAGCAAAGTTGCAAGATACAAAATAAACCCACATAAGTCATCAGCATTTCTATATATCTCCAACCCATTTCAGCAGCAAGAATTAGAAAGAGAAATTCCATTTAAAAACCACCCTAGACAATATAAAATACTTGGGAATCTATCTGCCGAGACAAACACAGGAACTAAATGAACCCAACTGCAAAACACTCTCCACACAATTAAAACTAGATCTAAACAATTGGAAAAACTTTGATTGCTCATGGGTAGGATGGACTAACATAATAAAAATGACATTCCTGCCCAAATTAATTAATTTATTTAGTGCCATACCTATTGAACTACCAAAAAACTTTTTTACTGAATTAGAAAAAATATATAAAGTTCATTTGGAAGAACAAATGATCAAGGATATCCAGGGAAATCATGAAAAAAAATGCAAAGGAAGGAGGACTTGCAATCCCAGATCTCAAACTATACTATTAAGGAATCGTCATCAAAACAATTTGGTACTGACTAAGAAACACAAAAGAAGGATCAGTGGAATAGACTTGGGGTAAATGACCTCAGCAAGACAGTCTATGATAAACCCCAAGATCCCAGTTTTGGGGACCAAAACCCACTTTTTGATAAAAAAAAAAACTGCTGGGATAATTGGAAGACAGTATGGGAGAATAGGTTTGGATCAACATCTCATACCCTACACCAAGATAAACACAGAATGGGTGAATGACCTGAATATAAAGAAGGAAACTATAAGCAAATTACACAAACACAGAATAGTATACTTGTCAGATCTTTGGGGAAGGAAAGACTTTAAAACCAAACAAGGGCTAGAAAAAAAAATCACAAAATGTAAAATCAATAATTTTGATTACATCAAATTAAAAAAGGTTTTTGTACAAATAAAACTAATGCATCCAAAATTAGAAGGGAAGCAAAAAATTGGGAAACAATCTTCAAAGCAAAAACCTCCGACAAAGGTCTAGTTACTCAAATTTATAAAGAGCCAAACCAATTGTACAAAAAAATCAAGTCATTCTCCAATTGATAAATGGGCAAGGGACATGAATAGGCAATTTTCAGTTAAAGAAATCAAAATATTAATAAGCACATGAAAATGTTCTAAATCTCTTATAATCAGAGAAATGCAAATCAAAACAACTTTGAGGCATCACCTCACACCTGGCAGATTGGCCAACATGACAGGAAAGGAAAGTAATGAATGCTGAAGGGCATGTGGCAATGTCGGGACATTAATGCATTGCTGGTGGGGTTGTGAATTGATCCAACCATTCTGGAGGGTAATTTGGAACTATTCCCAAAGGGTGCTAAGGGACTATCTGCCCTTTGATGCAACCATAGCACTGCTGGGTTTGTACCACAAAGAGATAATAAGGATAAAGAAATGTACAAAAATATTCATAGCTGCGCTCTTTATGGTGGCAAAAACTTGGAAAATGAGGGGATGCCCTTCAATTGGGGAATGACTGAACAAACTGTGGTATATGTTGGTGACGGAATACTATTGTGCTCAAAGGAATAATAAACTGGAGGAATTCCATGAGGACTGGAACAACCTCCAGGAATTGATGCGAAGTGAGAGGAGCAGAACCAGAACATTATACATAGAGTCTGATATATTGGGGTACAATTGAATATAATGGACTTCTCCATTAGTGGCAATGCAGTGATCCTGAACAACTTGGAGGAACATATGAGAAAAACCACTATCTACATTCAGAGGAAACACCGTGTGAGTAAAAACACCGAAGAAAAACAACTGCTTGAATACATGGGTTGAAGGGATATGGTTGGGGATGTAGACTCTAAATGAATATCCTAGTGCAAAGATCAACAACACGGAAATAGGCTCTGATCAAGGACACAAGTAATACCCAATGAAATTGCACATTGGCTGCAGGAAGGGTGGGTGGAGGGGAGGGAGGGAAATAATGTGATTATTGTAACCAAGGAATAATGTTCTAAATTGACTAAATAAACTAATTCAAATAAAAAAAAAAAACAAATAAATAGTTCATGTACTATTGGGAAAAATAAAATAAAAAAAATAAGTCATCTAAAAGAGAATACCATGAATACTTAACATTATCAAATCCTTGCTACCTTCTTAGAGATAAAGGAACCTGATGTGAGTTTGCTGTGGAATGCAAAATAGTCTCTGAATTCTTAGAAACCAATTTGATCTCACTTCCATACCATACTTGTGTGTGTGTGTGTGTGTGTGTGCGCACGTGTGTGTGATCTGGAGAGCTTAGTGCATTCCTAATGGCTCCCACACTGCACTCAGTACCAATGTACCAAGTCATTTCTCTAGTTAGGCTGTTTGGTCTTTTGGATTCATTTAACATGGTTTCAGCTTTGAGAAATACAGTGCTTTGCTTCCCTTTTCTTTGATGTCACATTGAACACCCAAGAGTAAGTGTTTAGTTTAAACCATCTGCTCTCTTATTGCTCTACGGAGGAAGAAATCCATCTTTTCTTTCTTTTTAATAGTTTTAAGGTTAACATTTCTATAAAAGTTGGCAGATATGTATAAATCAAATGGTGACATTTTAATTGTTGATAGGATGAGGTGAATTTTAGTGTGAAAACATATTTTTCCAGATTTCAGGAATATGGGTAGAGATTACTCCAATTTGGCTATATTCTAAGAAATATGTTTTACCTGCTATAATTTTAAGAGATTATTCAAGAGCTATAATATAAGAACTACAAAATTCCAACTTTCATAGCCTGAACCCATAGCTAACATGTTTGAACTATGACAACTCTTCTGGATTGGGCTTCATTCAGTCCAGTCAACCAGTAGTTTAGGTTCAATAACCAGAATAAAATAGAACATTCATAGATCATTAAACAGTTAACAAAATGAGATTTTCTTAGAAACAGCATAAGGATAATCAACAAGGGAAGGCACTAAGAACTCTTTGAATTGATTCAGCTGAACAAAACTCCCATTATGATACACCAGCCAAGGATCTGAGAGCCCCCCTCCAATTTCTTATGGCTATTTTATACTGAAGCAATGAAGAAGTGAGTTAATATTCTGAGCCCTAAGTCCCTATAGCCAGCCAAGATGCAAAAAAATACCATAACATCTCAACAGTAATCTGACCTGTTTGTGGTACAGGTCATGGAAAGATTAAAATATTGCTGCTAGTGCAATAATATAGTCATAATTACCACTCTAGTACTAGAAGATCTCTGGCCACCTTCATAATGATTAAATTTCAATTTCACCATTTAATTAATGAATCTAGAGAAAGAGTGGCGGAGCTAAAGTCAGGATGACCCAAACTCAAATCACTGATAGTTACTATCTGTATCACCTTGTGCAAATCATTTATCTTTCAATGTCTTAATTTACTTAGAATGAAAAATAAAGATAAAAATCTTATCTATATCATGAGATTATTTTAAATCTCAAATTATAATGCCAGTACTTTGCATGATATAAATGCTAGATATTGTTATAATACTTATGATAGCACTTTAAGGTAATCAGAAATTATTAGCACCCCCTTTGCAGTTAGATCATTTTAGCAAATGTGCCATTTTGTGATAATGTATAAAGGTAAAGAATTGAGGATACTAGATGATTAAAAATATTTCTAGATTCAAACCATTTGTTACAGTAACAGCAATTAACATTAAATTTTCCTGAATAATTCTAGCAAAAATAATCTAATCTCCTAATACTCAGTCATGAGGAAGAGCAGCATCTGCTTGGCAGAGAGAATGAAAAAAATGTTAGGTTTAACTCAATTCATCTCTGAGCCTGTGCTGTCTTTTTGTAATTTGTGCCAGTGGACATAGACAATATTTCCTTCCTTTCTAAATTATGAAAGCCCTTTCCAGTTCAATAGTTCAAATTTCAGTGTCTCTGTGCCCAACAAGGGCTGCCAATGAGTAGGCTGTGACCAATCTCATGGCATCATAGAAAAGATGTCAGTATTACTTATTTTAGGTTCCAAGGGGCAGGAATCCAATAACAGAAAGAGAATTGGAGAATAGGCATTTGGTTTTGTTCCCTTTAATATTGTGCTCTGACCTTCATGATTGTAGCATTGAGCATAGGTGCAGTATAACTATTAAGTGTTATATCATTCCTTGCAGGCATTTGAAAAATAGTGCTTTAATATGCCAACTATATGATGGAGTTTCATCTTTTCTCTTTGAGGAAAATGTGTGCATGCTTTAATTCAGGGTATTTGTGAATACTAAGAATTCAATTATCTATTTTCTTATATATGTGAATTTCAAAGCATATTACATATGGTTATATCCTTTTATAAAGTCTCAGAAATTAGTTCAAAAGCTCAGTAGATAATAATAATACATTAGGGTTGTCTATTTGGCAATCTGTTCAGCAAGAGGCATTGACATAGATATCAATTACATGCATGAGATCTCCTCATCTTACCAAATCAATATTCATCCAAATCTATGAAAATGGATTTTAATTGGCAAGCAGATTTATGTCAAATGTGCCAAACTAAATTAGCTTTTGATTTTTACGGGACACTTGAATGCCAGTATACATTAAGTTTCAAAATGCTTTCCTGTTTTTAACTCACCTCAAGTTGTTTATCTGAAACATATATTTCTCCATGTGGAAAAGATAGGTATATACTTAAAATTTCAAAAATATTGCCAATTTGGGTCAAACTGATGGATTGTCATAGTAATGTAGGTATATTTGTATGAGTTTAACCCAGCTTTCGTTTAACCTGACTGTTCCAATTTTGAAAAAGGGAAGAAAACATTTGACTATTCCAGTCATTCTGACTTAGAACTTGACCCACAAAACATGAAGACTTGTAGCTTAAACATAAAAATAAATTATCCAGGTCATAAGAATGTAACACATCTGGATACCTGCATTATTCACAGAAATATACATATATGTGTATACATATATACACATTTGGAAATAAAATTCAGGCTATTATCACATCATACAGAAATATAATATTAAGAGGCAATAATGGTGTAATGTCTGTTAAAGAAAAAGGTTATATATGTTCAGATTAAAAATAGTTCAGGTCTAATAATCTTTACTTTCATCAGTTTTATGTGTGTGTGTGTGTGTGTGTGTGTGTGTGTGTGTGTGTGTCTAACAAGCAACCTGACAATGAATATAGGACTGGCATTACAATCAGGAAGGTCCAGTTTCAAGCCCTGCCTCAGACACAAACTAGTTGTGAGTTACTGGGTTAACTATTTAATATGGTCATGTTCTAGACAGCTCTCTAAGTGTTATCAATTACTAAGAAGGTGCTAATCTACACTCATTAAGCCTCTTCATCAGAGTCCCCTTTGCCAGTGAAACCATAAGTTCACTCTGTTGCTATCCTAATTGTTTAATTTTAATTGCAGTACCTCCAACACAAAGGTGAACCGGGATCTTACATTAAGGTGGAAGTATAGGATGTTGGTCGATAGTATAGAAGTAGGAATGAAGAAGAGACAAGGAAGAGAATACTGATAATAATAATAAGTAGTAGTAGTAGCAGCAGCAGCAGCAGCAGGAACAACTGCAACAGCAACAGTATCAGTAGTAGCAACAGGAGCAGCAGCAGTAGTAGTAGCGATACAAGTAATAATAATAGTAGCAGTAGTAAATACCAAAAAATGTTCCTCTTTGAATTAGAAATGGCAATAAAATACGAACTGAGTGACTTTGACATTTATATTTCTGCCACCTCAGGTGGTACTGTTTTGATTTCATTCTAGAGTAACCAAATTGAGGTTGTACTTTGGAGAAGGGGAGGGGGCATAGTTAGAGAGTAGGACTGGAGAAAACAAGGTAAATTCATATTATAGTGATGACTTTTAGTGAATTCTCAAAAAAAAAAGGCTACAACATTGACATTGTCTAAATGACTGAAAACAGAGTAGGAAATTGTTTAAAATCTCTGGTCTCTTGAATTCAGTCTAAATCGGCTCACGTACAAAACTGGCTCCCTGATTGAGTTGTTTCATTAAGTATATGAAATGAGACAAGTGAAACACTTGGGAAACCAGAGAGATTTAGAAGCAAAGAGTGAATTCAAAGAGATGATTTGAAGGTTATGTGGCAAAATGCTCAGTTTCTCCAACTAATTAGGGCTGTTGGGACTATGGGTAATGTGTAGTTTCTAGGTCATAGCGAGTTTAGAGGCTTCTTTAACCACTGGAAAAATAAAGTTTGGCTCAACTATTTTACAATACAATTTATTCCTTCACCTCACCTCACATTTATCTGTCTTCATTGATTAAGTCCTTTGTTCTTTGTCAATTTTTTTTTTTGCCAGCAAGGAAGGTGAGTAGACTGAGTGTGACCTGGATTTTTTAAAATTCCCTTTCCCTAATTCCTGCTCTTAAGAAGTCTATTTAAATAAATGCTTGTATTATTAAAATGCATGTTTATGATATACAAGGACTGTTTCTGTTACAAACTGACTTATTCAGAGGCCCTTGATAAAATGCAAATACTCTCTGAAAGAAAAAAATGGGATTTCATTGCTTAATAATTTTACACACAGAGGTAATTCTATGTAGCACATAACCAGTCAGCTTTGGCTTCTACTTCTAATCATTGCAGTACAATGCCATCTTTTTTTGTTAGAAATCACAAGTGAATTGATTAAATTATCTGAATATAGACTCTGGAAATAACTAAATCAATTGAAATTTCACAACTCTTTCTCTCTGCATGGGCTATCTCCCCCCCCCAAAAGATTATAGATGTGTTTTCTTGATTTGGAGGAGGTGGGGTGACATTGGAGGGAGGTGAAGAAGATACATGCATGTCATGACCTTTCTCTTCAGAGTCTACAATATCTCAAATTCCATTTAATCCAATGTAGCAAACAATTATTAATTGCCCAGTACATGTAGAATCCTATGCTAGATTTTACAGATGCAAAGATAAAAATGAAGTAGTTCCTTCCCAAGAGACATTCATATTCTACTGAAATATCAGATTCTTTCCCCCCTATATATTGACCAATGCTTATAAAGAACCAATAATGTATTCCATTTACTGAATCAGTTTGTGGTTATTATTTTATTTATCTATGAAATTTTCACTTCATTTCAAGAGATAGAAACTAGTCAATTCAATAATAAACACTGATTCAACATATCACATCTCAATTTTTCAGGAAAAGGTACTTTTCATAACTAACCTACAGACGAGTTTTGGGGTTAGGTTTTCTCACAATCCATTGAATTGATTAAGATTCATTCTTGTTTTTGTGGAGATTGAAAAACACATTAAAAGCAATTATGCATTTTAAGACACCATTGAAAGTTTGGCTTTGAATTTCTCCAAGATATTTGCCATTACTGAGGAGTCAATCTAATACAGAAAGAAGTTTTTTTGTTTGCTTGTTTTTTACTCTCTTTTAGTTTAAGTATTTAGATGTTTTAAAAGTAGGTATGCAGTAAATTCATCTTTTGAAATTAGATTGTTCAGTGTTTCATCTGATAATTCACAAAAGAAAGTTATTTGGTCCCTAAAGGATGAAACAGGAATTTTCAAAGTGTTTTCTTAAGCTTTCTTTAAATCATATTAATTAAAAATACAGGAGACATCTTTCCAAGTTCCTAGTTTATTGAATCATACTAGGAAAAGGCATCAATTACACTGCTATGTTTTTAATAATTCTGTGTTTATCTTCTTTTAGAAGTATCTATTATGCTTCATTAAATATTAATTTACCTTATAAAACTCATTTTAACAGTATACTTACAGAACCACAATGCAATTTTAATTTAGGCATTAAATACATATTTTAAAAATGCATTGCATTCTGTATTTATCTACCATTGAAGAATGTATTCAACAGAGATTTAGAACATTTCAGTATTTATGCTCCCTGATGCAAGTTTAATAAACAATTTCAATCATTTATAACCATTGACACTTTTTAAATTAGAAGAAATTATTTAAACTATTAGGCATTTTGCATCAGGGAAATGTTTTATACAGACATAGTACACAAGTAAGTACATAATATGCTTTATAGTATGTATATGTGTGTGTATATATAATAATATAGTCTATCCTATACTATTTATCTTCTAATTAAATATATAATATTGCCAAATCATTGTGGCATAAATGTCACGATTCACATTATTTTTTTTTAAAAGGTTGTTAGACTTAAAATAAAAAAAAACCCTAAAATTCACACCAGATCAAATAATGATAAAGAAATTCAGTGAGAAAGTACAATAGATTTTTTCAGCCCACAACTGCCAAAAAAAAAAAGTCAGTCAGACGATCTCCAGACTTCCAGTTCTATTAGTAAAGGGTAAGAAACATAAGTATCCTGCAAGATCCTTGTCCAGAAGTAGCAAGAAAGGAGGAACTCCTTAGCCTCATAGTTGAAATCTTGGAATCTCTAAGGAATGCATGGCATTGACCAGAACTCTATAGTAGTGCTCAAAACAGGACACCAATGTCTCTTAGCACTATGACCTAAGATACCATAAGAAAGTCTAGCAGTCTAAAATATAAAACAGTTAAAAAATATATTATAAATTAATGTATTCTTCCCAAAGTAAAAATGACTATGCATAAGAACTTGAAGCAGTGAGAAACAGGGTATAGGAAAAATTCTCTTAACAAAAAGAGAAACTGAAGCTCCCATTTAAGAATTTAGACTTATTGTGACAGGGCTAAGTCCCACAATAAAGTTGGACTTCTGGTCAAGACCAAAAGACCCTGAGCACTGTGAGGGACCTTCTTTTATCCCCAAGGAATATCACAATTTTTATACCAGTACAAAAAAATGATCCAAGACAACAGCTATCCTCATCTAAAAATAGAGGCATGCGGAAGCAATGTTCATCGGTTAGGACCACTAGGGAATACTTCTCATTGGTAGAAGTCACTTGATAGACCCAAGGGGAGTAGGGAGCCTAAACTCTACTTTTTGAGCCTGGTGATGTAGGGAGGAAGTATCAGGCCTAAAAGCAGGGCAAAAGCCTGATGATGTATATTAGGGCAAGTAGCATGTACACAGGGGTCAAGGAGTATCATAAGGGTATCACAAGGAAAAAGTGTCTGTGTTAATGAAGTCACACGTTCAAGATCAAGATTTCTCAAGAATTCTCAAGAGTGAGGCTGATACTAAGGTCTATGCTAAAACAGCTATTTACTTAATTCTAAACCATAATACTTCTACTAAAATACTCACTTATGATATCATTAGTTATTTACCTATCACAATTATAATTAACTTAAAACTATTAAAATCTAATCCTCATATAAGGGGTTGGGGATTTTCACACTTTCAAGGGAGAGATTTTTTCAAAAGAATATATAGAAGAAATAAAATATTAAACAAAATAAAAGCTCTGGAAGAAAGAATTGAAAAGAGAATAAATAGCCTAAAAAAGAACATAATAAAAACTACCTAAGTAATATTAGTTATCCTAAAAACCAGGAAAAAAAAAAACAGGAATCATAACCATATAAAACAAGAAGAAATAATGGAACAAAAGATAAAAAAATGAAAATGATATCAAAAGCACTATTTAAAGAGAAGAACCAGGGTTCTGCTAATTTCACTTTAATTAGTTCATATAATTCTTTCCAGGTTTTTCTGAACTCTTCTTATTCATCATTCATTATGACATAATAGTTTTCCATTGCAACCATATACCACAACTTGTTCAGTCATGCCCCAATTTATGGATATGACCTCACTTTCCATATCTTTGCCATTATAAAAAGAACTGCTAAAAATATTTTTTGTATCAGTAGGTCCTTTTATCTTAGCTCTAATCTTTTTGGGATATAGACCCAGTACTTGTATTACTATGTCAAAAGCTATGAATACATTTGTGGTCCAATGGTTCTATATTGTTCTCCAGAATGGTTGTTATCATTTCACAGTTCAACTAACATCACATTACTGTCTCAATTTTACTGCATTCTAACATTTACCATTTTCCATTTTGATCATATTAGTGACTCAGATAAGTGTCAGGTGGTATCCCAAAGTTGTTTTAATTTGTATTTCTCTAATCAATAGTGACTTGGAGCATTTCTTCATATGACTATAAATAGATAGTTTTAATTTCTTCATCTTAGAACTGCTTGTTTATATTTTCTGACCATTTATTAGTTGGGGAATATTTCGTAGTCCTATAAATTTGGAAATGAGGCCTTTGTAAGAGATACTTCCTATAACAATTTCTCCCCATATTTGTTGTTTCCCTTCTAATCTTGAGTACATTGGTTTTGTTTGTACAGAAAATTTTAATTTAACATAATCCAAATTATACATTTAATTTTTCATGATGCTCTCTGTGCCTTGTTTAGTCAATTTTTTCCCTTATCCATAAATCTGGCAGGTAAACTTTTCAATGTTCCCCTAACTTATTTATGGTATTCCCACTTATTTCTAGATTAAGGATCCATTTTCATTTTATATTGTCATATGGTATGAGATTGTGGTTTATATCTAGTTTCTGCCATATTATTTTCTTCTTTTACCAGAATTTTTTGTCAAATAAACAAATAGAGAATTCTTCCCTTCAATAGCTTGGATCTTTCAATTTATTGAACACTAGGTTACTATAGTCACTAATTGATCTGTGCTGATTTCTTAAACTATTCCATCAACCCACGACTCTGTTTCTTAACCAGTAGCAGATTGTTTTGGTGATTACTGTGTTTGTCTCTCTACTTTAAATACATTTCTTATGAATAGCATATTTTGGGATTTGTTTTTATTCACTCTCCTATCTTTTTCATTTTATTGTTGAAGTCATCTCATTCATATTCACAGCTATGATTACTGTATGTTACTCTCAATTTTATTTTCCATGATTACTCCTCCCACTTTCCTATTCACAAATATTTTGCTTCCAACTATTGCCTCTCTCAGTTTGCCCTTCTTTTTGTTTACCTCCACCTTTTCATAATCCCCTTCTCTATCCTACTTCCCTATAGGATAAGGTAGGTGCCTATAGCTGACTGAATGTGGTTATTATTTCCACTTTGGGATAATTCCCATGTTATTAAACTTCAAGCATTATGTATCACATCCCCTCATCTTGTGCTTTACTGTATTAACTATTCTCATATACTGTTTCATATGAGATAATTCCTTCCTTAGTCTCTTTTTTTTCTTCTCCCTTTGTGTGCTTTTTTCTAATCCACTGATTTGGGGCAGGGAGGAGGTGATGTGTATTAATACATTCTGCTTCGGTCATTTATTCATTCTATGTAGACTGCTTCTTATTGTCTTAATAGTGATAAAGTTTTTAAGTACTTTAAATATTTTGAACACTTTAAATGTCTTACATGACTGAAGTATAATATACATCTTAAGTATTTAATTATCTTTCCCAGTTTGCATGTATTCAATTCAACATTACTGAAAACCATAAGTTTTCCCTTTTCTATTTACCCTTTTTTGTTCCCAACTGTGAAATTTGATCATCAAATTTTCTTTTCAGTTCTCTCTCTCTCTCTCTCTCTCTCTCTCTCTCTCTCTCTCTCTCTCTCTCTCTCTCTCTCTTTCCTGGAAGTCCTCTAATTTATTAAATGTCACTTTTTTCCCATAGAGGGGGTTATATTTACTTTTGCTGAGTATATGATTTGTTCTGGTTCTTTAATGTAGAAGTTCCTGATTCTTATGTAATCCTGACTCTGTCTCTATGATATTTGAATTATTTCTTTTCGGTTAATTCTAGTACTTTTCCCTTGGTCTGGGAATTTTTTAAAAACTGCTATAAATAATTCTGGGTTGTTTTATATTAGGAATTTATTTAGAAGGTAATTAGGGGATTTTTTTCAATTTCTTTTTCCCCCTCTTGTTCAAGAATATCAGGGCAGTTTTCCTTGATGATTTCTTATAAAATGGTGTACAGGCTCTTTTGTTTGTTTGTTTGTTTTTTAATAATAGTTTTCAGGTACTTTTGATGATTCTTAGATTGTAACAGCTAGATGTAGTTTGTAGGTCCATTGCTTTTCTAGTGAGATATTTCAATATTCTTCTATTTTTTCTTAGTTTTAATTTAATTATGTTGTTTTCTTATGTTTTATGGGGTCATTCATTTCTATTATTCATTTCTATTTTTTTCAGAGTTATTTTCGTCCTTGAGCTATGTTTTCTTTCCCATTGGGCACATTTTAGTTTTTTTTTTTTAATCTTTTAAACAATTTTTTAATTTGTTCATTTTCAAACATTATTCCTTGGAAAGAAAGATCATTTTCTTTTCCTCCCCTCCTCCCGCCACCCCTCCCATAGCCAACGCACAATTCCACTGGGTATCACATGTGTCCTTGATTTGAACCTATTTCCATATTGTTGGTATTTGCATTAAGACGTTCACATTTTAGTTTTTACAGAATTGTTTTCTTCAATGTATTTTGGGGGCCTTCCATTTCCATTTGGCCCATTCTAGCTTCCAAATTGTTAAATATTTCTATCATTTCTTTTAATTCTTTAAAAAAATTTTTTTTAAACTTCTGTTCAAATTCTTCCAGAGTTTAAAGTTTGACATTCTTTCTCACTTTCCTTTGGGGCTTCACATTTCCTTTTTGCCACTGTTATCCTCTTTGAGTTTATATTTTGATCCCTCTGTTACTAAAGCAGCTTTCTAAGTTTAACTAAATTTCTTTTGCCTTTTGCTCAATTTTCTAGTTATTATATTTTTCACCCTTCTTACCTTGGCTATCTGTTGGGGATCTGCTTTGTCATTAGGGTGCAGAGAATGTTGTTCCAAACTTGTAGTGTAGCCTTCTCTAGTGCTTGGGCTATGTCTGGCTGCCTTTGGGTCCCTCAGTGTGCACTTGCCAGAGGTGAACTATGGGGCTTCTTATGGGGAGACTTGCAGCAGTATTTGCTGCCTGGATTTAACTAATCTTGCTTTCAATTTCCTTATTGTTTCCTTTATTGGACTGTTGTATTCTCTGCCCTTTCATTACCTTAGTCCCCATGGAAGAAGGTATAGTTTATATTGGGCAGCTCCTCCATTGTGATGTCTCATTGCCTCAGACCACTTGGCAACTCCTAAGGCTGTTACTCACTGTACCTTTTCATTACCTAAGGCCATGTGGAAATGAATATCACTTCTTTTGAGCTGTTCCCTCCATACCCCTGCTACTATCATTGCTTAAAGCCATGCAAGGTGTGATAAAGGATGAAAAGGTTTGCAATTTGCAAAAACTGTTGAAAAAAACTGAGAGATGGAAACCTTAGGGAATGATTGACCAAGGGTCACATGGGAATCTGAGCCTTGGGATCTGGCAAAATTTGATGCCCAACAGTTGGATTTTCTGGATTTCTGGATTTTCTGGAGGTTTTCTGGATCTGGCTGCTGGCAACATCAGTGAGAAGATCTCTGGACCTCTTGGACATTTACTAAATTAAGATCCTGGCCCTATTTGGATTGGACTCCTGGTGTGAGATCCGGATATTTGGAAGTTAATGTTTTAGCTTAGTTATATAGTTTAATTAATTATATATATTATCTTTTAAATTAAGTATACGAATAAGTTTATTCCTAAACCCTTATTCCTTCGTACCCTTCCCAAACAATAAATCAGAATTTATTTATGTTTTCCTCTTATTCTTTCCTCACCCCAAATCCTACCATAACAAAGTGTAGCTGCTCTGAGATTCCTTCCCAAGTTTCTTTACCTAACGTCTTCATAGGGCTGGTGTTGGAATTCTCATCTTCTGTTTCATTGCCTAAGGTCTCTTTGCAGGTAGTAGGGCTGCACTAGCATGTGCTCTTCAAGCTCTCCCTAATGCAACAAAGGATATAAACAGTCAATTCTCAGGTGAAGAAATTAAAACTATCTTTAGTCATATAAAAATGCTTCAAATCAATATTAATTAGAGAAATACAAATGAAAACAACTCTGAAGATCTACCTCACATATAACAGGCTAATCTGACAAAAAGGAAAATAATAAATGTTGGAAGGGATATGGGGGGGGAAAGTGTCAGTTATCCACAGTTGATAGAGCTGTGCACTGATACAGCCATTCTGGAGAGCATGTTTGGAACCATGGCCAAACAACCACAAAACTGCCATAGACCCTTTAACCTAGCAATATCACTACAAAGTCTGTATCCAAAAGAGATCAAAGATAGGAGGAATGAGTCTATTTGTACAAAATAATTATAGCAGCTTTTCTCCTGGTAGCAAACAACTAGAAACTGAAAGGATGTTCATCAATTGAGGAATGGCTGAACAAGTAGTAGTATATGTTTGTAATAAAATACAATTTTGCATTAAGAAATGACAAAAAAGTTGATCACCCAAAAAAATGCTGGAAAGGTTTATATGAAGTGATTCAAAGTAAAAATTATGAGGTTGGTTGTAGCTTAATAACTTTATTAAATCAAAACTAGTAGTAGTAGAGAGAGGAAAAGTAGGATAAAGGTAGCGAGGCATTTAACCTTTCTAATCTGTTGCAGCCATTGTAGTTACTAGCTATACTTCTCCATGGGTCCACTCTGCTTCTCCAAATACATACCAAAAGGGACCCCAACTTCCTCTTGGTATAAATTTATAAGCTTCTTTCTCTACCAACTAACTCTCACACTTCACATCTCAGGAACCAATCATAGTTTCTTAATTTGCCACTCCCACCCCACCCATGAGGGAAGTGCCTGTGGAATCATTGTTTCCTGTCTCAATTCCTTGATTCTTTAATGTCCTTTTTTTGAGGCTTGTCTATACCTGAATTTACTGAATGGTATTTGACCTCCAGGTCACTGAGAGAAGACACCAAAAAAAGTGACACTGGAAAGAAAGAAATTCACTTCCAACATTAGAACCAGGAGAATGCTATACACAATTAGAGACAAAATACACAATGATCAATTCTGAATGACAACTGTTATCAGAAATGAAAGGATTCAGGATAAGATGAATAGAATTCTCTGGAGGCTGCATTTTTCATTTTAAAATGTTAATTTATTAATCTATTGCTCAAGATTTTCTAATTAGCCACTATACTCCTTGACAATCTGAATTGACAAGCACAGAACTCAAGACAGGCAGTGAGAGAGACAGAGAGGCAGAAAAGTAGACAGAGACAGAGACAGAGACAGACAGAGACAGAGAAAGCAAAAGATTTATATAAGAGCACTATTAATAGGTAGGCAGGAAATCTGGGTCATTGAAGAGCAGAGACTCAAACATGAGAAAAATTAGCAGCTAGTTTGAGTGAGAAGAGAGGGAGAGAGAGAGAGAGAGAGAGAGAGAGAGAGAGAGAGAGAGAGAGAGAGAGAGAGAGAGAGAGAGAGAGAGAGAGAGAGAGAGAGAGAGAGAGAGAGAAAAGGTAGTCAGAGAATAGGGACAAGGAGGAACAACTAGGCAAAAAAGACTGACTTCCTATCAAGCAAATACACACACACATCCCTTCTGATGGCATCTCTCAGGACATCTCAGATTGAAGGACAGTATCATAAGAAGAACAGAGAAAAGAACTCTTTCATCACAGGAAGGACAGTGTCCCAATGATACCTAGAGACTCACCACAGATCTGAAAAGTACCAGCTTCCCAACATGGCAGCTGCCTAGCTGATTCCAATACTTAATCAAATCCTGTTTTCAAATAAATGAGCAGATTTCTTCCCTGCAGGTAACAAAAATCAGCCCACTGATAAATCTTTAACCCTTTTGGGTTCAACCTAGATACATAGCTTGGGGAAAAACATGTGTGACTGAGTTTTAATATCAAACTCTTCTTGGGGTCCAAAGATAGAATCATTTCTCAAAAAATATCTCAATTCAAAATTAACTTTACACAAGGACAACTTCAAGGAATTCATGGCAAAAAAGGCTATCCACTGCTATAGAAGGAATCAACAATGTCTGATTACAGATATGCCATTCTTCACATTATTTCATCAATGAAATTTTTTCTAATGTAAGTAACATATTTCTTGTTTCACAACATGATGAATGTGGAAGTATACATTGTATAACACATTTACAAACTATATCATATTTCCTGCCATTCAGCTTGGGATTGACCTCCATGGCTACCTGGTGTCTGAAATTTTGTGTTCTAGAATATGAAGTGAGGGGACAGCTAGATAAATAGCTACCAAGCATTTTTCTCAAAATGCAAAACATAAAGGCCAATGCAGGCTGCCAGAAGGGTCATTCATAACTGGGACTTTTCTATTTGAGCTATTTGAACTGGCTGCTTGGTTGGTTTTCTTGGGTTGCCTTGTTGGGTTTTCTCCTTCTTTAAAGCATGAATATGGAGGCCTTCCTACTACTTGGTAGTATGTTGGCCCTTAAATCTCAGAACCTGGCCAAAGAACAGACCCCAAGACAAATGTCACAGTTCCCTTCCTTGGTTTTTTGAGTCCTAATCTTTTCACTTATTCACCTTTTTTCCCCCAAAAGGAACAATAATAACTTTGATAATAACTTATTTACTTAGCACTTTAAGGTTCATGAAGCTCTTCCCTCACAACAGCTTTGTGAGGCAGATGGAACAAGTATTTATATATATATATATATATATATATATATATATTTTTTTTTTTTTCCCCTGATGAGGAGATCTCTGTTTAGAATGGTGAGGTGACTTAGCCAGAGTCACATTAAATGTCAGAGTTCATGCCTCCCAGGCTGTTCTTTTAGGCTGCCTTATGAGTATCCACTTAGAAGCCCAGAAGGGTCTCAGACCTAAATAGGGTCATATGGATGGGGGGAGAGGGGTAAGAAGGAAGAGAGACAGCAGGGAATTGGGAGGAGGAGGAGGAGGAGGAGGAGTTTTTGATGACATGATTTTCTCCTTGCAGACAAATTCAGACATCTTAAGCCTGGATTCAAATGCAGACATCTACTTCTCCTGGGTGGTCTGGGTTTTCCATCTTCAGAGTGACCAGCAGAATTCTCACCTGGGTCAAGGCTTCATCCAGATTGCAGGAGTTTGGTAATTTTCTCCTCCACACAGAGTCACACACTACAAACCCACACAGAGCCTGGAGACTGAATCAAAGATCCTTCCCAAGAAGACCAAGCCCTGGGCAGGGACCATCCTTTTAGTGTCCATTGTAAGGAGTCCATTCCCTCACACCCTAGCTACAGGCTGTAGTTCCTTTCCCAAGTCTGATTCTATCCTGTCCCTTTAGTTTAAACACTCCCATTTCTTTGTAACCCAGGTAATGTCAAGCAATCATATTTCCAGCTTCCCAAATTCTTTTATTCTCGGGACTGTCAATTTCACGTGGCTGGTGTTCCCAGGGATGGGGGCCAGGGTAGCCAGAGACTCGAGGCTCCGTGTGGGTTTGTGGTGCGTGACTCTGTGTGGAGGCCTGAGAGAAAATTACCGAGCCCCTCTCCTTAATTAAAGATGTGGTTTTTCTGACTATTTAATAGTTCTGTGTGTGTGTGTGTGTGTGTGTTTCTCTCAGTTTCACACTATAATCAGTACAGGGATTTTCATAGATTTACTTGTATAGAAAGAAATTTTGGGGAACAGTATGTACATATAAGCTATTAAGAAAGAATGATAAGTTCACAGTAATAGCAATATTGCACAATGATCAACTCTGAATGACTTCATTATTCTCAACAATGCAATGGTTAAAGACAATTCTGGAGGACTTAGGATGAAAAATGTTAATCATCTCCAGAGGAAACTGATGGAATCTGAATTCAGATAGAAGCAATTTTAAAAATTCTATTTTCTTGCCTTATGCTTTTATTTTGGACTATTTTCTTTCACAATATGACATATATAAATGTATTTTGTATGATTACACATATGTAACATATGAAAATGTTTGCTATCTCATGGAGGGGTGAGGGCAAACACAAGACGGATGAGAACTTCTTAATTTTTTTTAAGATAGACTAGATAATTTTTTAAGCCACGTTTCTCCAAGGCTTTTCAGCAAAGCCTCTTGATTTAGCTTGCTCCTGCCTCCATTCATCCTCTCTGAACCTGCTTGACTCAGATTGCTCACCTGGTCCAGGCCCTGCCCACCCAGCTCCTGCTCCTGCTCCTGACCTCCAGCCATCTCACTCACCTGGCCCAGGCCCAGGCCCAGGCCCAGCCCCAGCAACTCTGGCCTCCAAGCCACAATGTTCATTGCCCCAGGCCCAGCCCCAGGACCCAGGCTGCTGGTAGCTGCCACTTGTGTCTTCAGAATCAAAAACCAGCTGGTAAAAATGGGGTTGATCTTTCCTTAGGCTACAATTAGCCTATTTAGGCAGGGGACCATGGGGTGGGGTGGGGTGGGGAATGAGGACAAGGAAGAGACTTTTCCAAACAGGAAGTTGATTTCAAGCATGGCTTATTTCAAGGGATATATTTTGAGTGCACTGATTCTGCTACTTATTGCACCTGAGATTCAGGGGGGAAATTCATCTCCCTGCAACTTTTTAGCCCAATTTGAGATTCCAAAAACCCACCCTCACTATGGAGGGGCAGCTCAGTGGCTCAGTGGATTGAGAGCCAGGTCTAGAGACGGGAGGTCCTGGGTTCTAATCTGGCCTCAGACACTTCCTAGCGGTGTGGCCCTGGGCAAGTCACTTGAACCCCATTGCCTACCACTTACTGATCTTCTGCCTTAGAACCAATTCCCTAGTTCTGACAATAGGCATCTCAGTGGATAAAAGAAAAAAAAAAGAAAAATCGATGAACTTTAAAGAGACTGGAGGTTATATTTTTAAGGCTTTTCAGACTCCAATGTTTTATAAAAAATCTATTTTATTGCATTTTACTGATTGTTTTAAGATTTAATTTTGTTGGTTTTAAGTTCATATATCAATGTATTCAATACTATTCTGTTACACTGAATCATTTTAATGTACTGGGTTTTAACTACTGTTATATTCTGTTGCTTTTCCCCAACAATTATACTAAACAAATATTATTGAATAAGCCTATATTAAAAACAGCCCTTTTTCGGTTTTGAATTTGTAAATTGTCACCTAAATGATGGATAGACTTCATCAAAACTGGTTACAATTGTATAACAACCTTTGGAAAATTTAATGAGCTAAATATTTCAAATTGATTTTAAGGGGTCTTTTAGACATGATTTTTATATTTTTTTCATCAAGTCTGATAAGGTCCATTTTAGTAGCTGGAGTGAAATATAATTATAATCCCCACCTCCCACAGTTATAAAAATGTGAACAGATGGGATATCACAGTCTCATACCAAAGGAGCTAGGAAGTTAAAACCAGGGCATGGTACCCCTGGATGGCTCCCAAAAGAGGAGCATTTCTCACTTATAACTCTTCAGCTTACTTTACTTCAACCAGAACAATCTAGATTTCTTGATGATATTCTAGACCCAAATAAGTTTTACTTTGTTTAAAAATGTATTTGCACCCACATCCAGAGGAAACACAGTGGGAGTAAAAACACCAAAGAAAAACAACTGCTTGAATACATGGGTCAAAATGATATGGTTGGGGATGTAGACTCTAAATGAACATCATAGTGCAAACAACATGGAAATAGGTTCTGATCAAGGTCACAAGTAATACCCAATGAAATTGTGCATTGGCTATGGGAAGAGTGGGTGAAGGGGAGGGAGGGAAATAATGTGATTATTGTAACAAAGAAATAATGTTCTAAATTGACTAAATAAACTTATTCAAATGGAAAAAAAATAAAACTAAAATAAATAAAATAAAAATAAAAATGTATTTGCCAAGGTTGAAAGATTTGCTAGGTCTGTAAAAATTGTGACAAATATCCATCAATTCATAGATTTTTATGTCATACAGCAACTTATGTGAAATATGATAGTGGGTTAGTTTGCTATTGTAATTAATTGGGCTATTGTGAAGTTTGGGGATATTGATACCTTTTTAAATGTGCATTACATGTGGTACTACTGTTCTTTATTAAAAAAAAAAGATGTTACCTTGTGAAATTCATTTGCTTACACTCATAGTGGATCATGGCCAGGTATGAAGAGGAAATGGATCTCATTTTTGGTGAAAAAACCTTGTTTTCTACATTTCCTTAGCTGACACAGTGTGTCAATGATTAAGTTATATTTTTGAATTTTAAAACTCCTTTATTATTATACTTTTTCTTGCATGTGCAATATACTATTTCAGTTTTTTTATTTTTTTTCTCCTTTTTATATTTGAAGCACATGTCACAAGTACTAAGAAGATTTAACTTTTTTTTTATTTAGCAGTAATATATGTTTAAAATATATTTGCTATAATATTAATGCATGCCCCAAAAGCTTGAGACTATAAAAATGATGCCATTAATTGTTTAAAAAGAAAATTTATAGGACTTTGCTTAATGATTCTGTCTGATTCCAGGACAAAAAAAAAAAGAGCTCAGACTTAACCTGAATAGTGCCAAAAGAGCACACAGGGAAGAAGAAGAAGGAGGAGGAGGAGGAGGGGGAGGAGGAGGAGGAGGAGGAAGAGGAGGAGGAGGAGGAAGAGGAAGAAGAGGAAGGAGGAGGAGGAGGAGAAAGAAGAGGAAGAAGAAGAGGAAGAAGAAGGAAGAAGAAGAAGAAGGAAGAAGAACAAGAACAAGAAGAACAAGAACAAGAACAAGAACAAGAACAAGAAGAAGAAGAAAAAACCAATCCAGGAAGGATTGATGCACTTCTAAGCCAATACAAAGGACTTGAACCTAGTGTGAGACTTGAGGTTGCGATGCTTGACATATGTTAAGATGTAGGCCTTCCTTGTATCCACACTCTTCATGAAAATACTTACAGACAAGTACAAAAATTTGGCTCCTACCTGGTTCCTATAATCTAGTCCCTTTTCTGTCTTTCATAGTGTGGCAACTTTCTGTAGTCCTGGCTACTGACTGGGTAAATGCTTACTTGCTTACATCATTTTAATTGGGCCCTTATTCAAGGACCTATTAGAGATTTACTTTTCTTTTACTTGGAATTTTTATACATAAGACTTTGATAGTCTATATTTCATCCAGAAATTATCTTTTTTTATTTGGATTTTTTTGATGTTTTTGATTTCTCTTATCAATTGATTCATATACCTCATAACTCAGCCATGCATCCCTAAGTGATCCCTGTGTTTTTCAATCACCCTCTTCAGGGGGGAATGTAAAATTTTTATTATTTTAAATTGAAAAGTTTAAATTCCTTGAGAGAGAAATTTTAGGTTAAGAAACATGGTACCTCTCAGAATCCAGAAAGTGAACTGCTTGGAAAAGACACCATGAAGATGCCTCCACAGACCACAAGCTGCACGAGAAGATCCAGAGTGAACTTTGGGATGTGGTGATTTGAAAGGTGTGGGATTTGAATACATTTGTTTTGTATGTATACTCTTATGTCAAAGGGAACTGCCCCCTAAGTGACTTTTTGTCAAAGCGCCTAGCAATTATTGATTTTTTTCTCTTTTCCTCTTATCCTCAAATTATTGTAATTTTCTGGCTGGTATGTTTATAAGACTCATTGTAGAGACTAGTCTTCCTCAGGCCTTGACTGGGTGGAGTATGTAAAATGGAGATTTGAACCCTAGACTTCAATCCCCAGAAGTCCTTGGTATTTCCCAGAATTCCCTATAATCTCACCTAAGTTTCCACCTGGCAAGATCACAATTAGTATTTAATCTGGCAGTAATGACTACCTTGCTCTCTTCCATTTGCAAGGATGTAGTAAGTAAGCTGAGAGCGGGGGCCATCTGAATTTGGCTAATCAGCCCTGGGCACATGAGTTATTACTTTGTATTTTCTTTATTCCTTGATTTCCAATAATATTTTAATAAACCTCTTAATATGTAATATTTTATCACTAGATACTAATTTAATTTTTCCAGGAGGGAGAGAATTTGTAACTAATTTTTAAAATTAATGTTTAAATAATTTTGTCTAAATGGAAAAATTAATATTTTTAAATAAAAATAAATTCTTCAACAAAATCAGTGGTGATTCCCTCTACATCTTAGATAAGAATAAGGAAATCCTGTTTAGCCAGTGGAAGAGAATAATTGATGTCAGAAGTTACTGATTCTAATTTGAGCACTTGTATTTTGGAGACACAGAAAACTGTTATTGACTTCGCTGAAAATCATGTGAATACCCCCAAATTTTACAGGTCTTTTCATCTTCATTTCTGTTGACTTTAGTGTTTTCTTATAACTGGGTCAAAAGGTATGATTAATGAACTCAGGCCTATGGGTTTCATAGAGTTTATTTTTTCTCTTAATTTTCATGGATATGGAATAAAGTTACCTATTGAATCAAGGTAATATGTGTTGGATATTGCTCACACACTAAGTTTATAGATTTAATAAAAGTTTACTAGGCATGAAAATGCTGTTAATATAGGCTAGGGGGCAAAGGATTTTAAGAAATGACTGGAATGGCAGGTAAGAAGGGAAAAAATATCTCTGCAGACTTAAATGTAGAGTTTGAGAAACATTTCAAATAATCTGATTTATGGTCATTTTGTGAAAAGAGAATTATATTTTTAAAAGTCACATGAAGCTATTTTACATTAAAATCACACCACATGCACATTATACAGGAGGTAAAACCTTCAATGATCAACATTCATATGGGTTATGATTGTGCACAAAACCAAATATAACTTGAATATTTGGTTGTGTTTTGACAGTCAAAATGGAATTGAAAAGCAATGTTTCCATAGTTATTTTTTGAGAAGTCATATTGTTACTTTTTGTTTTTATGTTAGTCATTTTTGTATGAATCCTCCTAATATACACCTTAGGATTCAGACACAGCTTTTAATAACACCACCACCACCACCACCACCAACAAAAAAACTAAGAAAACATAGCTAACATGGAACATGAATGCCAATGCATACACTGATATAGCCCTATGTTGTTGCTGTTATTCAGTTCAGTCATGTCTGACTTTTTATGACCTCCATGGACCTAATGTCCATAGAATTTTCTTGGCAAATATACTGAAGAGACTTGTCATTCCCTTCTCTATTCTATTTCTTCTTAAATCCCACTCAAAAAAGCAAGAAAGAAGATATACTTTATTCTCTTTTCTCCTGGACTTGTTTTTTTTTTAACTATTCCTAAGGGCTAACTCAGCTTCTTTTTAGTCCTCTATTAATTTAAATGATTGCAGTCATTTTGTACATTTTTCATCTGGTTCTACTTATACTACTCTACCTCAATGTATAAAAATCATTTTATGCTCTTGAGAATACTCTCTCAACTTAGTGCAGACTTCTATATTGTTGCTTCCCAGCATTTGAAATGTTATTACTCCCCTTAATTATTAACTTGATTTTTTGTCCCCTTCTGAACCCTCTAAGTCATTTGGGTACTACCTCTGGAAATTAGGTTGAATATACTTTGTATTTAATTATGTGTGTGTGTGTGTCTGTGTGTGTGTGGTGTGTCACTATTGTTGTTTGCCCTAATAAACCATAAGCTCCTTGGGGACAAAGATTGAGCTGTGTTGTCTTTGTATTCCCAGTATTTCGCAAAGTTCCTGGCCCATAGTAGATACTTAATATATGAATTTCTGAGGAGTAACAGGAGCAGGGAAGACTTCATGAAAGTAGTGAAATACAGTTTGAATTTAAAAAGATGTGCAGGAATTCAATAGCTAGTATTAACTAAGGTTGGAAAGCAAGATCGATTTTTTGAAAATCGTGCTTAGAAATTTAAATTTTAAATAAGAATCCACAGGGAACTAATAAAGTTCCTTAAGGAGTAATATGACTAGGCTTAAATCCTGTAGGGTAGTAGATTTTAATAGAAAAAAAAAAACAAGACAAAAAAAAACAGATGATCATCTGTTGAGAGGTCACTGCATTTGTTTAGGAAAGAGATAATGAAAACTTGCATTAGTTAGGTAGAAATGGGGGTTGATGATAGACAGTAAAGAAATAATTAGGCCAAAATTCCCAGGAATTGTTAAATAATTGGATATTAGAAGTTAGACAAAGAGAGGAAACAAATATTTAAGTGACAGTTGATTGGTTATCACAGATAGAAATAATGAAATTACTAGGAGGAAGCCTTTAGGGAAAACTATAAAACTGTAAAACACACTCAATGTTCGTTGAGTTTGATGTGCTGGTAGGACACCATATAAGCAATTGTAAAGGATGATGTGGAGTTCAGATAAATGATCTGAGGTAAATAGATCAGCTCCACAGTGAAAGTGACTTCATTGGAGTGAATATGATTGACAGGAAAAAAACAGAGAGATAATGCCCAAGGAAAAGAAGTTGGGAGACACCTGCCTTAAAGTACCAAGAAAAATATGAGGAGGTATAATATGAAAGGGAATATTCATAGAAGTATTTGGAAAAAGACAGAAGTATTCGGAAAAAGAAAGTTGTCAACTTTTATTTCTGTTTTTAAGAAAAATAGAACAAGGACTAATTAAAGGGCAATAGAATTGATTAGGATGTCACTGGTGATTTATGACAGAATAATTTGAATAGTTAAAAAGATTAGAAGCCAGCTTTTAAACAGTGTTTTAGGGAAAAGAAAGTGATGAGAAAGGGGAGGCATAAAGTAAATTTTTTTCAAGAAATATAGTACTTCCAAGCCTGATCTTCATACCTTCTATAATATGCCTTCAAACTAATATTTTTCCTTTTTTCACAAAATTCAATTTGCATATTATATTTCAGTTATGAAATATTTATATTTTGATTTATTTTGTGCTCACCCACCTCTGTAAATTTCTGCCTACAGTTCATAACTATGTAAAGGAGTAGACTGTGTACGTTGCAAATATTAGAAAAGGAACTTCTGTTCATCCTTTCTCTTCCATAACGAAAAAGAATCAGTGGAACCCTTCCTAAGCAAACCTTTTTGTAGACGATATTTCTTAACCAGTGAGATCCTTATTCCAAGGTCCGACTTTGTTGCCAATTCTCTAACATCCTTTTTGAATCCACCCTTAATATTGATCTCTCTGTCTTCTCCTTAGCATTTAGCAAAATCATACATATGATGTTGGATGTGTATACATGCATAAAACTTCCATATGCAATTTTAAATAATTTGAGGGCAGTAACTACTATTTTGTCCTTGCATTCCCATCCCCTGGAATTATATCCTGTATATAATAAGCATCTAATGATTAAGTATTGAATTGAACTTGTGACACAGTCAAAAAAGTACTAAATTTGGAGTCAGACAGTCTGGGTCACATCCTAATTTTGCTACTACTTTTCTAACTTAAAGAAGTCTCATATTCAGGGTTTTAAAACCATTCAGACAGCCTTTCAGCTTTCTGAGTGAATGCCATTGCATTGATCTGGGCCATAGAAATGGGAGCTAATGTGAGTCCCTGGCTACAATCAAGTCCCTTAGCTATTATTTTTATTTTTGAATTTTCTGACTTTTAATGCTGACCTACTCCATTTTTCTGTACTCCCAAATGCATAAACTCACATATTTCAATATCATAGTGAGATTCCGTGTTTTGTATTTCATTATGTAGCCAGGATTACACTGTGACCATTTTCTACAAGGGAAGCAGCTTGTTAGATGTTGACTTAGGCACATATGCAATAATTAGATAAACATTTGGCATTATTGTCCTAATTAGGTTGGTGTTTCTTGAGGTTAGATGTTAGTAGTTATTGGCTAGTATATTAGACTTGCAGTCAGAAGTGGGCAGATTCATATCTTGCTTCAGCTTCTTACAGGCTGCATAACTTTTGCCAAACCATTTATTATCTCTGAACCTATTTTCTCATGGCTATGATGGGGAAAATAATAGCACCTATCTTAGACAGAATTGTGAGGTTTGAATGAAATCATGCATGTAAAGCTCTCTGCAAATTCTGAAGTGCCATTCAATTGTCAATTATTACTATTGGTGTTGTTACATAATTGATTCTAAGAATGTTCTATCACGCCTTTCATTGCTCTTGTTGTTATTCTTGTTTCCCCTGTTCCTCTTTCTATGTACTTTGTAGGCAATAGTTTATCAATTGAATGCATAACTTTAAAATCTTTGAATAAACAAATTCTTTATTGTATTATTGTGATGTTCTGTTCAAAGATAGTTTCTCTGTAAGTCGCCTATTTTGTAATCTTTAATTTTCTCATTAAAAAAATTTTTTTGAACAACATCTCAGGTATAGTCACACCTATAATCAAGTAAGCAGTCAAATGAACAGTAATCAGTGATGGACAACAATATAACCCACATTGAAGAAACTATATAGCAAAACTTCCCTATACTGTGCTCACTTTTAAATGATGCTGATTATTCCTGGCATCCACATTTCAAGAATATTGATGGGAATATGTTAATGTCTTCTTAGTGCTTTTCAGTTCATTGAAGAAACGTGCTATATAAATTCAAGGTGCCAAAGTTTAAAGGGCAAATTCACTTGCACAAGGTTAGACCATGGGAAATAGGTTGAGTTGTCATAGCTAATGTGCAGTGAAGAGTTAACGAATTTCATGGTAAATTCTATCAATGCAAGTAGACAGTCTAAATAAATTAGGCTAAAAAACAAGTCATATTGCATCAATAAGGAATATATTTTCCATCCAAAATTATCTAAGTGTTTGCTCCCATTTTATTTGCTAAAAGAACTTTATGATCCAGGGTCAGGGAGAGACTAAATTACCCCTTCCCCTGCAATGCACTCATACCTTTATGCTAAACATTTACATACTGCTTCCTTTCCTATTTTGTACTGATGACCATACTGGCAACTTGCCCCATACCCAAGGGAACATCACTTTGCATAGTACTGGCATAAGCTGTTTAATCAAAAATATCATCAATTGCAGAATCCAATTTCATTCTTCATGGTTAATGAAAGGAAATTGCATGTTGGCTAAATTCACTGACTATGAGGATTGGCAGTTGTTTAGCATTTCCTCACCTTGTGTTCCCAGGAGATAATTGCATATGGGTTAGAATAAGTGAAGGTTGTGTTGAGGCCCAAAAAGAGCTATAAAGGAAGAGACAACCAAAACATGTGTAACAAATTGAACAGGGATAGAAGACTTGAGTTAATGTGTGTTTCTATAATTATAAGCAACACAATAATAGAGACATGGTGGAAAATTCACCTTCCTGGCAGTCAGAAAACCTAAATTGTCACTCTAATGAGCTGTATAACCTTGGACAAGTCCTGTAGCCATTTTTGACTTGTTACTTCATCTAAAAATTAAGGAGTTTGAACCAAATTTCTCAATTCCCTTATTCTAATGTTTCAATGAATTTGTGATCACTTTGATGTAAGTTCTTCCAATGGTATAGTTCTTATCCCAGGTTTGTCACATATCAGACACTTAGGAAATGCTGGTCAACTGATTATGTTTTTAAAAGACTTACAATATTAAGAGTTTTCTGGATTTCTTGAAATGATGTGGTGACTAATGAAGTACTCTGGCTAGCCATCTGTGGTCTTCTGCTCTAGATTTTGGATATGAAATTTGGTATTTGAGGTCTTGGTGTTGCCACTTCCTATAGTATTTACTTGGTGACTTTTCAACACATTGAAAGTAAATGAACCACTTGACCTCAGCCAAACTTGCAGCAATGATTCTTTATAAAACAGGTAAATGCCAGCACCTCAGCCACAGTGTTGTCACTTCCCAGTTGGCTGATGTATATGTGGTTGAGTAGCACTGAATGTTACTTTTATGAACTGATAAGCTGATAAGCCTGGTATATGATTATTATGACTCCCATAATTAGAGTGGAACTCTAAGATTTTTCTCTTCCAAGACCTCTGATAAACTGAAGGACTTTAGTGAACTTTACATTTATTGCACCAGGAAGAAAAAGATATGCAAATATAAGTCATTTATCATGGGATGCCATGGGAACTCTTCATAAAGACAATTAGTGAACTCAATCATAAGAGTTAAGTCACAGGCTCATTAATGTTTTTGTGAACATCTAATTATGTAAAATGGTTTAACAAATATTAAAACCCCAGGGTTTACTTAATGAAGTGGGTTTGATTTTTTTAATATAAATTCTACTTAGTGAGACTCTCTATTGTGCCAAGTTCTCTGCAAAGTGTCTGAAGTGTAGCTGTCCTGTGGTGTACTTTGCAGTTGTGCTTGGCATATGAATTATTCCTCCAGAGCAAATAAGGAGCAAAGACTCACCATCTCATATGAGCAGCCCGTCAAATGCACTGAACACAAGTAGAGGGGTTTCCCTGATTGAAATGGCAGTCATATTGAGTGTACTTATAAAGAATACTTTCTTTCTCAGTATATCTGATATGAAGAGCACATTTCCACAGAGTTTAAAGGTACCCAGAAGGTAGAGCTTTTTTTTCTGCTATATTTTAAAGTCAAAATGCCTGAAATTTTTAAAAATGTAATACCAAATTTGAATTTAAAAACTCACAGAAGCTACCAAACAAAAACTTCTAATAACTACTAGTAAAACCAAAGACATTTAGATATATTCAAAAGCAATCATGTGGAGAATAATCCCATATTCTGGTGCATCAGCTCAAACAATGGTAAATTTTCAAGGGTATTTAGTTATCATCTCATCAGGTTTTTTTACAAAAGGGATAAATAAGGCTTTGAGAGGTTCAATGACTTGACCAAGAGTACTCAAGTAATTAAGATCTAAATCTCCTAATTCCCAGACCACATTCCAGCTGCTTCTCTATATCTATATTATTTAATTTCTTAGATTGCTTTCACTCAAGACCCAAGTATCTTGCCTCTACTTTCCCAGTAGCAAAATAAAGAAACAGACATATTTAAGAAGTCGTAATGAAAAATGACTGTTTCAACAACAATAAAACATTTTGATTAAGGTGAAAAAACAAAGCTTCAATTTCCAAACATATTTGTTCTAAAAAGTTTTCAATTTAATCACATGCAGAGCAAAGTTCATTTAAACGCTTTCTGCACTTAACATTTAATTATATTTATCTCTGACACAAACAGTAAAGCATTCTACTGTTAATAGATATTCCAAAATTTGTGGTGTTATTATATGTAGATATTAATAGCAATAATGTAGAGATTAAGTTACCTGCTTAGGGTCATACAACTAGTACGGATCTAAGTTGGATTTGAACAACCCAGGTCTTCTAGTCCTCTGAGTGCAGAATGCTATCCTCAATGCCATCTAGAATTTTATTACAGAGTCCATTCAAGGGAAGAAACTGGCACTCTACCTATAAGGAAGCATGAAAAAAAGAAATGTTAGGAATTTAAGATGACTCCCTACCCCCAAGAAATTCGTTTGGTTTCACTGCACTTATTTGTTGCTACTGTTTGTGTTTTTTTTTGCCTTGCTTTTGTTTTTAATCTCTCTCTTGGTTTTCAAATGGGAAAAAGTGATTTTAGAATTAGTAATGCCACCGGACTCCCTCCAAAAGAGGACCATTGAAATATTTTGTTTAAATACCCGAAACGAAACAAAAAAAGAGTCCATAAGAAAACACAGAGATAGCGCGTGGAAGCGGGTAGCCCAACAGATTTATGCACGGGCAGGGGGCGGTGCGACTGGGCACCACTTTCCACCTGCCTCTGCGCGCCAGAGCGGAACAAACAAGACGACAGACCAATGGGAGTTAGCACTGGTGAGAAGGTCGCCAATGAGGTGAGCGCCCGCGAGCAAGGAAGCGGACTGTTCAGACAGACTGAGGTTCTGTCCAATGCTGTATTTCTGATTCCTCTTGGCATTGAAGTGACTCTGAGTTCAAGGTTCACCTTCAACAGTGGAAAGGCTGTATATATCGTTGCTGCCCATTTAAACATACAAGTACATCCTGAGCAAGAAGCTGTCTCCTGCTCCAAAGAACTTTCAATTTGGATTTAGCTCATTCAGATTATTTCTGCAGATTGTTTTGGCAGAGCAACAACTCCAGGACTGGAGTTATGAAGCTCTTCCAAGAGAGGAGGAGGCATGTAGTCCATTAGCCGCTGGCAGATGAGGCTGGAAGTTTTACTTGATTGGGAAAGTGAGTTACCTGGGAATTAGAAGGAAAAGAAATGGACTTTCTTAAATAACCTTGAAAGAGTCATCTCTACATATAGCCCAGAAAGGACAGTAAGAGAACACCCTAAGAAGCACACCACTAAATGGTAACTATCTAAGCTGGCCATTCCATTGCAAAATAACTCACATTGTATTGCTAACATAACAAGCAGGGCAATTGAGAAGATTTATACTCTGCTTTGACTCAAGAATTCTATTTAGCTTTTCAAGAATGGAACAGATTCTAAGTTCAGGGAGCAATATTCTCAATACTTCAAAGGGAACTTTTATCACAAAGGGGTGATAAGTATGAGAGAGCTGGGTACTTGATGACCTTTAAGTTAAAAATTAACCCCCTCCCAAAGTTCTATGATATAAACGTGTTTATGTAAATCCTTTCCCCATTCCTTTTTTAGGATAGTAGTTTCTGCCCAATTTATGCCAAATTATTTATGAAAGATAAAGAAAAATACATTATTCCCCATTTTTCTGCCTTAGAAATTCTTATGGTAATGCTGTGAGAAATAAACATTGCTTTGGGGGAAAAAAAAGAAAACACAGAAAAGAGGGATAGTTTTGAAATTAATGTGTACAATTATATCAATAATTAAATAAGCATACATATACCCATACCTTTATACATGTGTATAATGAAATAGAAATAGGGTAATCTATATGACGCTATTTCTTGTTGCAATGGTATTCTGACAGACTAGAGAGAGCTGCTACTAAGTATGGGGACACACATGCCTATTTGCAATGGAGACAGAAGTACTTTGAGAGACACTGAGAGATACTGATACAGGGGAATGCTCTGGGGTTTGCCTACTGATCCCTACTGATGACTAGTGTGGATCAATATTTCTCCTAATCTCTTCCTACCCTCTCTCCCGCCCTCCTGCACCCTCTCCTCCCTGCCTCCCTCACCTTCCAGTTCTTCTTGAAGCTTTTTGGCTTCTTCTCTCCCCCCCCCCCCCCCCCAGTGAACTATAAAGTTACTCTTTTCCTTTTCAAGTCAGGGGGTTTATTGGGAAACAGAATGGGAAACTGAGGTAAGAGGGATGAGGGTGTCCCTAATCTAAAATGAAGATTATGAGGGCTTGGGAAGTCACAACTGTGACAGAGGGACAGTCAGAGATGCAGGACAACAGTTAAAATCTTCTTTCTTCTTCACAAAGCTACCAATTTCAGAAGCCCCCTCTCAAGGGTCCTTCAGCCTGGGACAGATACTAAATAATATCAGTTCAGCTTCTCCCCCCTGGCTAGCTTCAAATCCTGGTCTGTAAAATCTCAAAGAGAGAGCAGAGGTTTTCCTTTAGTCAGAGAGCCCAAAAAGCCAAGTCTCCTCAGTTCAATAACCCCCCCCAGAGCGAGAGTGAGCCTCAAGGTTCCAATTCCTCTCCTCTGGTCCCTCTCCCCCAACTGCCTCTCCTGGGAACATTCTGTTTGGAACCTTCTCCTTGATTTTTCAGATCAGGTCCCCAGCTTGTTTCTTGCATCTTGGCTTGTCCTGCAAAACGTCTCTCTTCAAGTCTACCACAATCAAGTCTCTACCACAATAGGTGCTTATATATATCTGTATATCTGTCTGTATATAATGGTAGGAGAAGGAGATTCTTGGTTTCATGCACAATTCTCTTTTTGTATTCTGTTGAATATATGGAAAATCTTTTGTGTTAAAAGTTCAGAGTAAAAATAATTTAAATAATTTACAAATAATTAGTTCTTTAAAGGCAAGACTGTGCATGTGCATTTAAGTGTAGATAGAAATGTAGATACACACAAGCACACATATATAAAATATCTTATTAACATAGTTGAAAAAGCATTGGATTTGGAGTCAGAAAGACCAGGAGACAAATGCTGCCCTAGAAACATCATATGACCCTAGTGAAGTCTAGCATATCTAAGATTTAAGACCCTAGGACTCAGTTTCCTTATCATTCTTTTAAGAGAATTGGACTCTGTGGCCTCCATCTCCATCTCTGAATTTATTTATTGTCCTATTTTCCAAAAAGCCTTCAACAGAACTTTGCAAAGAGTAAATATAATAGCTACTTATTGAATAAAAATTAATATTACCTCTCTTTAGATTTGCCTTTATTAAGAGTTTGTGAGACAAAAATCAGATTTTTTAGTTTTATTTACCATAAGGGTTTTATTTATATATACATAATATTTATATTTTTAATTGTTTCATTAATCTGATCACCTGACATCCTTTTTGTTTCATATGGGAGAAATGGTAAAGTAGGTGAAATATTACTACTCTCTTTACTCAGCCAACATCATTATTTATATTTCTACTTATTGTGAAGTCTTGAGTAGATTAAGGGGGGAAAGAATCTTACATTTCCGTTTTCTCCTTTTTTTCTTTGACCTAGCATTGAATCCCATTTGCTCTCATCCATTTAATCTGATCATCTCAGTTATCCCAAATCCAAACTTTAACTTTTTGTTTCTCTTCAAGTCTTTCTGAAAATCAATTGTATTATGGTATGAGAACCTCTAAACAATGATTTTCCAACATGACAATGAAACTCCAGCAGCTAAAGCAATATCAAGTTCTAAAATCAGCATTTCCATCTCAAAAATTAGGACAACTAGGCAAAATTGTCTCTCATTTGGCAGTTATTTATCAATAATTATTTATTCTGCATTTCTAGGATGAAAAATGAAATTTAAAGTATGGCTGGCATTTAGGTGTATACTGGTATCTGTGAAAGAAAAGACCAAATAAAGATTGAGGCTGACAGAGAAAGATCTATCAGAAATATTCCACAATTAGGAACATTAGTTTATAAAAGAGATCAGGCAGAATGAACATCCTCACTTAATAAGTAGGGAGCAGAACAAATCCCATTAGCCTTAATAAGAATTACCTGCCTAAATCCCAGAGATATTCACAAGAGTAAAAGCTCTTGAAGTTGTATAATTTGATATAGTTTTTGGCAGGCCTGTTACATTCAACACAGTGAAAAGAACATTGGTCTTGGAATCAAAGGAGACTATGATTTAAAATCACAGCTTTGACATATAATTATATTTAATTCTGGATCTTTTATTTCTCTAAGATACATTTTTCTCATCTCTAAGGGGTGTGGAAGATAATTTTGGTACTGCTTACATTAAATGATGACTATTTTGAAAATGTTAAGGCACTCTCAGTTTTTTTTCTTGACTATGCTTATTCATTAATTTATTTGCATTGCATCTTCCCTTTTCTTTCAAGTTTTTAATTAAGGGAAAGAAATTGAGAAAAAAAGGGAATTTAGGAAAAGTGATGTCAAAACTTCCCAAAAGAAGGCCATGAAACATTTTGTTCAAAGGCACAACATATAAAAAATTTTAGAAAGAAGAACAGACAAGCAGGACAGTTTTGAAATTAATCTATAAATTATTTTAAATGTATTAAAAATAAGTGGTTTGAAATATAGATGCATGTTTTCAATAAAATCCTGTTTATGTACAAACTTTACATATATACACACATATAATTTCACACCTCAATTTCAATACTATCCTGCAACCTACAAGAATATATATTGGTTATTTTCTAAAGACATGTCCAATTAAGGAAAAATTGTCCAACGTCAATATTATTTAAGAAAATTTAGCAGTTGTATGCACAGCTGCTAAAAACAAAAAAATAAAAGGAAAGAAAAAAGTGAGTATCTCAAGGCTTTCCCAAATATTGTGGTAATCAGACTTTATTTAACATTTTCATTTTTGTTTGTCAAAGAAAAACTAATGTTATGAAGACATTTTGGGTTGTTTGGCTTTGCATAATGTATGGAATATTTGTATAAATGAATGTATATTTTTTGCCAATCAATGGAACAGTTTGCTATAATATGTGGTACAAAATGGAGAATGAACAAGTAAAGGCAGACCATAAAGAAAAACTGTGATCTTTTCATAAGAATTTTCATCATCACACACTATATAGAAAATCTACTTAATCACTGATAACCTAGTGAGAGAAAAATTAAGGACAGTGTTTGGGTACCAGTCATTCCTCACACTCAGAAGAAATTTATTGTCAAAGATTTTTCACATCTGTCGATAAAAGCTTAGTTTTTAATAACTTCACAAATATAGTTAAATATCAGTTGTAGGTTTTATCATTGACACAATATCTGTTTCAAATTCTTTCAGCTATTGTCACATAGCTCAACATGATAATTCCAAAGTAAAACTGTAAAGAAAATATTTTGATAACATATCATCTGACTTAATAAGAATGCAGCATTTCTTTAATTTATCTATACTTTTAGGAAGCTACTAAATCATATATAAGTTGTGATCTATGTCGAAAGAATTACCTACCTTGGGGGTAGGGGTGGGAAAATCCATGAAATACTGGAGCATCTATTAGCATCTAGTTGCCTTTCAACTTTTTTTGTTTAATGTTTTTTCTTAGCTCCAACATAGCCATACACAATTTATTTAGACTGATAAAATGTTTGAGCATATTTGATTTAGTCTAGGGTTGCAATATATTATTTCCATGCTTCAGAAATTAAAGTGACTACTGGAAATGATGAAATGTTGTCACTAATTGCTTATTGAAGTCTCCAAATGGATTGTTTTCCTTTCAAGATAAAAGATATCCTCAGAGCGGCTCATCTAAAGAAGATGCAGAATAGAATTTTAGGAGCTTCAAGTAGAAATTCAAGCCCCATCACTAATTTGTTGTGAAAGTTCAATATCTGGATGTCTCTATGCCAAAGACTGAAATGAGGAAGCCAACAACTGAATAAATCTAGTCATGGAGGTTTTCAAACTTTCAGTGACATCATATTAGTTCAAGATGCATTGTTAATGGTATACTTTTCTTTTTTCTTTCTTTCTTTTTTTCTTCTAGATGAAAGAGTGGCACAGAGAGAGGTTTAAACTGACAGGGATTATTTCAGGAGAAGTCCATGAAGAAAGTTCAGCATGGGAATGAGTCCTTAAGCGCAAGTATCCCTTGCCCCAGCTGTGAGTAATTGTTAAGGCTTTTGATAGAATTGGCCTTAAGTCTCAAAGCAAAGCTGGTATAGAGGTGGTAATTGGGAGGGGGGGGCAGTATTGCAGAGCTCTAATATGTATGTTTAAATAAGTTAAGAATGATAAGTCTAATGAAATCCAGAGAATAAAACCAGAATTAGATTAAATTGTGATTGATAAGAAAAGATACTGGATCTTAGAATGCGTTTACTTTAAAACTTCTTGTCTACGTCTTATTTAGGGACAGATTGATGCAAAAGATCATTCAGTAATTTAAGTCATGGTAGCCAATTTTGCTTCCCACAAACAATCCAAAAGAGACCTTTTTTTTTTTTTAAGAGAGTGACAAATATGACAATTTCTGTTCTGACATAGATCAAAATTTCTTATCTTAGTCCACTGGAATTTCAATGTCATCTTCATTCCCTAATTCAATATCCATAGAAACTAACTTTTTGTTTATGAGCCTTTCTGAGCTTATCAAGATTAACAAAATAAGTCATTCTTTCAAAAATAATTCATTTCTAGATTCATTTTTAATTCTCTCTAGATTACATAAATTATAAGATCTTTTTATTCCAGTAGCATACTGTTAAAAAAGTTACATGGCCACCCCACAATAAAGCATCAAAAAGGAATTTGACTCTCTTAGACATTAAAGTTTATAATTCCTAGAATGTCACCTCCACAGTCAAAATATCACAATGGAAAGTGAATGTAAATTAGAATAAAAAGCATCTTTTTTTAGTAGAAGGTCTGGATTTGACAACTTGTATAACTTTTGGCAAATCCTTAAACCTTTCTGGCTGGTCTTCAGTTTCCTCATCTATAAAAGAGGTAGCTTGAACTAAATGATGTCTCTGTTCCTTATCACCTGTAAATCAATGATGCCATATAGGAACAAAGTTTTGTTGAATAAAATGAAGTCAAACTGGGCTTCTTAGTGATTATTAGGACTGGTAACATTTTGCTTTTGGGAGCAAACTTTAACCTTAAACCTTGATGCATTTCCAGGAATCCTAACTTTAGAGGTTGATTTTCTATCCTTCCCAAATGAATTTAATTATTAAGAGGTCCTCAGTAACTAGCAAGTGCTTGCTGATTGACTGTGGGAAGGGAAATAAATGGCATCCACTTGGATAGGCCACAGCTGCTTCCTATTCCTTATGAAATAAAGTTCAATGTGTGAGAAGTTAGTTAATCTTTTCAAGTCTTGATCTACTTGTCAGTACTATTAAGGGATATGTAAATTCTCTCAGGTCCCTTCTAGTTCTATGAAAAATTACATGACTCTTAGAAATCTCTCAGCATACATCAAATGTAATGCCAACACATAAATAGAAAGCACCATATCATAATGAATAGATAGTTCTACTTAGAGTCAGAAAAACATGGATTCAAGTCCTACCTGACACATTTTGGGTTTGTTGTATTTTTTTATCTTGGGCATGTAGGCAGCTCTAGAAAACAATATACAGAAAGAGTACTATTAACAAAAGAAGTTCTGTACTAGTCACTTTGTACACAGATGAACTTTTAGGTCCAGTGAAAAGAAATAACAGTATGCCAACTCTAATTGAGATATCTAGGAATTATAAGGAATCAATCTTTTTAATACATATGTATAGATGGAGATATAAAGACATATAGACATATATAGACACATGCATTTTATATGTATGTGTATTTATATGAACTTCCTTCTACATACACATGTACAGATGATTAATACATCAATATATGCATATACATGTATTGTAAGCATGTACATGTACACACACACTCTTCTAGCAAATTGGGGGTTACTAGAAAGGTATCTTCTTGGGATTGTGAGAAAGGCACCTCCAATGTTATAATAGATATCTTATATATACTTTGCTTATGTAGATTCATTCCTGAATGGTTAGCATACTTATTTAACAGAATTGGTCATCTGGCTAGTTTGCTATCATATAGACAGAGATAAAATGTGTATCTATATAAAGAAAAAGTTTATAGGGGGCAAAAGGAACAGAAACAGTTGAATTCAGTTCCCTAAGAATCTTATGATCATCAATGCAGATTAAGAAGAAATAACAGAAATTATATAGTCTAATTTTCTTATTTAAGAGAAAATTGAGTCAAATATATGCATATATAGACACATAATACACATGTATAATCATGCATATAAGATGGAATTACTTCAAGATATATTCAGATATAAATGGCAGACAAAGATAAAGATATTACAGTAGTTTACTATGGTAGTGCTTTTGGAATACCTTGAAAATATTTGGACTAGATCTATGATTTTTATCTCTGTACAGAGTGACTGACAAGTAACTTCTTCTGTTAACCATTTTTTCTTTGAACATTATTTTTTAGAGAGATAATTGGATCACTTAGTGAATTCCTTAGTAGCCCAGTGTTAGAATATGTCAGAGGTATAACTTGAACTTCGATCTTCTGAACTCCATCAAGGATATATTATTGGGTGAAAATAGAATTCATCAGAGAAAAAAGAGAATTATACTAATTTTCTATGGTATATTTCCTTTGAGACTTTTATATTTTTTTTGTATCCTTTAACTTCAAAAAGTCATACAACAGTAGTTGGTAATAATTAAGTTTTTATACATTGTTCCAGATTTACCTTAGCATGGATTTTTGTTCTTTATTAAACAAAGCTCCTTTATTTATTTTTTAAGCAGCTCCTCTTCTGGTAATTTTTTAAAAGATATTTAGATGATCAAATATGCTTTTCCATTTAATCTCAGAAATTATAATTTTTGTATTTGGGGGTTGACTTTTTCAACCTGTTCCCACTAAAGATGATCAGGTGAAAGAGAGGGTGATCTAAAACTCTTGATCTTATGGCAAGAGAACAGAATTTCTCGAAATAAGAAAATGCTACAGTAACTTTAAAGTATACTCTTGACACTTTGAAGTTTGTCAGTTACACCAGCAAGTCTGGATGTGAGAACCGCCAAAGGCAGCATTAGCATGTCAAAGAATAAGCTTCATTTTCACTGTGAGAACTCTATTTGAAGTCTTGTGCTCAATGGCGTGGGACTCTGTAGGCAGCTGAATTTCGTGCTGTTATTCCAGATGTGCTTTGTCTCTGTAGAAATGCAATTTCACAGTCATTAAGCATTTTAAGTTCATCAAGTGCTAATTATAGCATAAAGCATGACAGGAGTGCCTTCAAATTCTGAGTAGTAGGAAAAGTCTATTGATCATCCAATTGATTTATATTATTTCAATAGTGGGTTGTAGTTGATCTATGCCAAAATCATATGTGGAATTTTTATTGTTTTTGTACCAAATCCATTGATTACTCTTATTATTGTTAGTTAGTCAGAAGCAAATTCTTTATTTATACTAATAAACGATAATATGTTATTGTAACGAATGAGATTTTTATTTAGTTTGCTTAGTGGTTTTCTGGGATATTTTAATATTTTTACAACATTTCTAGCATTTTCTGTTAGGCTGGGGAAAGGGGTACAGCACTGTGTAGGGGGAAAGGAGAATATTTTCAGGTCCTAGCCTCTCCTTTTCTGATACCTACCAAAGGTGCTCTTCCACTAAAGTCCTTCTCCAATGTAACATCATATCATGGAATGATAAAAGAAAAGAAAGATCTATTAGTAACCAGTAAGAAAGGGTTAGAACATTAGTTTAATGAAGAACTACAAATATGTTCTGTGTAAACTAATCTCACTAAATTGTGCAGTACTCATCACAAATGTAATGAATATTTCAGTAATGACATTTTTTGGAGGTAATCCATGGGTTTTCTCAATCAATACTTCATCTATGTTCAAGGTTCTGGCACATTTCTTCTATTGTTTCCTGCACTATGGAATCCATGGTGTTGTTGCTACTACTGTTTAAATTGTAATGCAAGTTTTTACTGTAAACCTTAAAATTTCTTAGACTTATAAATGTTGGAAATTTCACCATTGGGAAATTTTATACTTGAAAAATTTCCTATTGATAGTGGGAACTCTATTGGAATGTGAACCCCATTGGCATGGGAGGTTCCTCCTCCTCCCTTCTTAAGATTACTTTAGGACAGAAACCTTTTGCTGAACAATGGAAAGGGCTTTGACCTATGCTTAAGCGTAGAACAGGAATTTCTTTGAGTCATGATTGATTTTAGAATTGATACAATAGAGATACTTGGAATGACAGAACCAGGTTTTGGAAAATGCAATTTCCACCCCACTCAGTCCTAACAGGATTTAGGAAGGGCTGCAGCAAAGGATCAAGATTTAATTATTTGAGAATATGACCTTCAACAGACATGTGCAAAGCCACAGACCTCTTGGCAGTCCTGGGTTAAGCTAGAGCCGCCATTGGCACAGGGAAGACATGGACAGTGATTGGCAGATGTGAGAACTGAGGGGAGGGAACTTGGATGGTTTCCTTAAAGATAGAGGGGTCTGAGGACTGAGGGTTGGTTGGTTGGAGAGGTTTTTGCTCTGAGAGGTGCTGCTTTGAGAGTTGGCTCTGAAGGAAGCTGGAGGTGGAGGCCCCTGAGACTGTTTCTCCATTTTGGTCACGTGAGTGATAGGGAATGATCTCTTTTCTTTGCCTCAGCTATCTAAGGGCTTGGGCCTTTTGGCCCAGCCTAAACAGAAGGGGTATTTAAGCCCTATTCCCTTCTCTCCCCTTTCTCTCTCCCTCTCTCTCTCTCTATCTCTAATTCCTTTCTTCCTCCTGTTTGTAATTAAACTCTATAAAAGGTTGACGGCTAACTTGAGTTTTCATTTAGGAATTACATAGCTGAATTCCTTGGCGACCTTAAATTAATATATATCAGTCTTTTAAAGTGATTTCCTTGTCACATTACTCTGCATCTTATTTTCAAGGTCAGTTTCTTTGGCTGATATAGGATCCAATTTGCAGAACATGTTACCTTTTGTTTCTCTTTTGCAAGACATTTTCCACTTCAGTATTTTTCTGTACTTCAAATATTTTCATCTCTCAATTCTTTAAAGAATTCTTCAATGTGGATTCATATTTTTCCTGATCTAATCATAGAACTTTTAAGATGCCATTTTGAAAATTCCTGACCTAAAATTCCCATTTTCTCATTTGGTAAATGAATAGATTAAGTATTTAATAAGCACTACATGCAAAGTACCATGCTAAGTACTAGAGATAAAAAATAGAAAGGCAAGACAATCCCTTCATTCAAAGAACATTCATTCTAATGAGGGAGACAACAAATATGGAAGATTCAGTTTTAAGTCAGATAGTGAGATCCCATGGTTCTTAGGGCACAGTGGCAAACTTGATGATAATGCCTCTTCTTTATTCATTTCCACTCTTGAAATCTTATCAATTTCTAATATTGAATTTTTGGGAATGGAAAGGACTTTGGGTATAAGAATTTTTTTGGGGGGTATTCAATAGAGGTGGTTTTACTACTTGTAGAAACAGTTCCCGGGCTGTATATTTATAGGAATGGCTTCCTATGATAATGTATTCAGACACTGGGCTTTTATACACTGCTATTCTAAAGGTTCTTTGGTATGGGATCCTTGAGTGCCTCTGCCAGGGTCTGAGGGAAGAAAGTGGTCAAAGGTCACACAATGTTGTTTTTCATCTTAAAGTTTTATTTTTGGGAGATTATGTGCATATTTTTAATGTTCTTTTTCTATCATTTTGCAATTCATACTGTCTCCTTCCCTTCCATTCCTCCCCCTCCCCAAAAGACAGTCTATATATATATAGACACTATATATATATATATATATATATATATATATATATAGTGGTAGTCTCTCGGTGACCGAGAATGACTATTGTCTTTGTGCAGTTTCATCTACGGTGTACCCTCATGTGGCTTTGGAGTCCAAAGGCTGAGGCGCAGAGTTTGTGGCACGTGGGGCCTGGGACGCCAGTTGTTACGGGAGGTGCGGTTGTGGCCTGGTGTCGGAGTTCATGCGCAGCGGCAAGACGTCGACGTCGCTCATCTTCAAAGGTGGTGGCGGCATGGTGAATGTGGGTTTGCCAGCTGCTTCTGTCAGAGGCAGCGAGTTCTAGTTGCTTTGGTGTCATGCCGGCCCACTTCAAGTTGGACTTTAGCTGATACCTGAATCTTTTCTTTGGTCGGCCTTGTTTCCTGAGTCCAGCTGACAGTTCACCGTAGAATACCTGTCTTGGTATTCGCTGTGGGTCCATGCGGATGACGTGTCCAGACCATTGTAGCTGGGCTTGGAGGACCAGGACTTTGATGCTGGTGGAGTTGGCTCTGTCGAGGACTTCCTGATTGGTGATTTGGTCCTGCCATTGGATCCTCATGATTGACCGGAGAGAGCGTTGGTGGAATTGCTCCAGCTGTTTCATGTGCTTCCGGTACAGTGTCCATGTCTCACAACCGTACAGGAGCGAGCTGAGGACCACTGCGTTGTACACTTTGAGCTTCGTCGCAGTGCTTACACCGCTGTGTTGGAGGACTTTGCAGCGCAGCTGCCCAAGTGCCTGGCTGGCCTTTTGGATCCTGGCAATAATCTCGTGGTCTAGGGACCCGTCGTTGGCGATGGTGCTGCCCAGGTACTTGAAAGTGTTGACATTGGAAAGCTGCGTGCTGTCGATTGTAATGCACAGCTGGTTAGTTGCCCTCCCTGATGCAGATTGAAACAGCACCTCTGTTTTGCTGAGGCTGATAGTCAGGCCAAACAGTTTTGTTGCGGTGGAGAACCTGCCCACAATGGTTTGGAGATGATTTTCTTGGTGGGCCATGAGAGCACAGTCATCTGCGAAGAGAGCTTCCAGGATGAGTCTCTCTGTTGTCTTTGTTTTTGCAGTCAGGCGGCGAAGGTCAAATAGTGAGCCATCTAGTCGGTATTTGATGTAGACGCCCAGATTTAGATCCATCACAGCATGTCATAATACTTGGGTGAAGGATAGGTTGAATAGTACCGGAGCGAGGACACGGCCTTGTTTCATGCCATTGGAGATGTTGAAGCGATCGGAAGTCTCTCCACCAGATAGGACTTCCCCTGTCATGTTGACATGAAAGAGCTAGATCAGTTTGATGAATTTTGCTGGGCAACCGAGCTTGCTGAGGATCACCCACAATGTGTCCCTGTTCACTGTGTTGAACGCCTTTGTAAGGTCTATGAAGACAATGTAGAGACTCAGGTTCTGCTCAAGGCATTTTTCCTACATTTGCCTCACCGTGAAGACCATGTCGATGGTGCTGCGATCTGGTCGGAAGCCACATTGTGATTCAGGCAGGTTCTGCTCTGAAACAGATGACAGGAGTCTGTTGAGTATGCCATGGGCGAGGATCTTTCCAGCAGTGGAGAGTAGTGAGATGCCTCTGTAGTTGTCACAGGCTGCTCGTGCGCTTTTATTCTTTTATAGGGCTACGATGGAGGCATCTCTGAGTTCTGGGGGCATGTCTTCCTCTTCCCATATGCTGGTCAGCACTATGTGGAATGCCTGGAGCGCCTTTCCATTTAAGGCCTTGTACACCTCGGTTGGGATCCTGTCTTTACCGGGTGCCTTGCCTGCACTCATTTGTTTAGTGGCTTTTTGGACTTCCTCTATTGAAGGAGGGACATCAAGTTGTTTAATGGTGCGGTTTTGGGGATCTGGTCAAGGGCGCTTTGGTCGACTGAAGAGGGTCGGTTGAGAAGCTGACACCTTTTTTATCTTTTATGAGTGTCACCTTCAGAGGATAGCAAGGGAGTAGTGGTGGGTTTTAATGGCCCGTAGACAGTCTTGAGGGCACTGAAAAATTGTTTGTATTTTTTGTATCAGCAAAGCGCTGGGTTTCTTCTGCCTTTTTTTCCCACCATCGGTCTTGCATCTTCCTGACCTCACACTGTGCCATGGCTTGGAGAGACTTAAATCTGACCTTTTTAGGAGCAGAGTTTGGGTTATTTTGCCACTCCATAAAGGCTTTGTTCTTTTTGCTCAATAGGTCTTCAATAGCAGTGTTGTTCTCGTAGAACCAGTCTTGGTGGTTGTGTTGTTTGGGGCCTAGGACTGCCTTTGATGTTTCCTTCACTGCGTCTCTGAACTGGTTCCATTTCTCGGTTGAGCTTCCAGTGAGTGGTCCCTTGACAGACAGCTTGTCATCCAGGCAGGACTGGAATGTTTGCAAATAAGATGGATCTCTAAGACGACTTATGTTGTAAAATGCTCGAACTGTCTGGGCGTGTTTTGGATGGCAAGGTGCAATGCGCATTTGAAGAGTCGCTCTAACCAATCGGTGGTCTGTCCAGCATTCAGCTCCTCTCATGGCTCTGGTGATCTGTACATCCCGGATGTCTCGCTGGCTTACAATGATGTAGTCAATGAGATGCCACTGTTTTGATCATGGGTGCATCCATGTTGTTTTATATTTGTTCGCCATTCTGAACACAGTGTTCGTGATGGTGAGTTCGAACTCTGAGCATTTGCTGAGTAGCAGTAGACTGTTGTTGTTCATTTTGCCCACGCCATGTTTACCGAGCACCCCTTTCCATCTTTCATGGTCCTGGCCAACGCAGGCGTTGAAGTCTCCCAGTAGTATCAGCTTGTCATTTGTGGGCACTGAGTGCAGGACGGCACTCAGGTCAGAGTAGAACTGCTCGATGGTCTCCTCCGTGCTGGTCAGTGTTGGGGCATATGTGGTAATGATTGTGGCATACTGGTCTTTGCTGAGAGGCAAAGAGAACTTCATGAGCCTCTCGCTGATGCCCACAGTCAAGTCTGGCAGCTGTTTGAGCAAACTGGTCTTGATAGCCAGGCCAACACCATGGATTCTGTCTTCATTTGAGGCTCTACCTTTCCAGAAGAAGGTGTATCCAGTGGTAGGTTCGCTGAGTGATCCCTCTTCTGGTAAGCATGTTTCACTTAGGGCTGCGATGTCGATGTTATATTGTGCCAGTTCTTTACCGATTAGAGCTGTTCTTCTCTCAGGTCTTGGGGTATTCTCTCTATCAAGTAATGTCCTGATGTTCCATGCTCCTAGTAGGAGTTTCTTTGTATTTTGTTTCTTTTGATTTAGACCGCTTAAAGGGATGACCCATCGGCCGCGGTGTGCTGACCAGGTGTTTGTAGGGCAGGCAATGTTTGGGACACCTTTTCTAGTCCCCTCCCTTGATTACGGTGAGCAGTTCTGTCCTAGAGAGGGCTGCTCAGTCGCCCAGGATGCTGCCGAACATCTCTGCTGCCCTACAGAGCCGAGCGACCACTGGTCCGTGGGCCGCCTACGTGCAGGATCATGAGTACAACTGCCAGTGGTCACCTCCACCTGCTGTGTCGCCACTCCCCCATCACCGCAGGTCTTGAAGAGGGTGGACGGGGTTAGGATAGATGAGTGTGCACAAAGACACTTGTGCGTGAAGGAGATTTAAGTGGAAAAGTAGATGCACAGAGACAGTCCCACTCTCTCGGCATTGGAAGCCTGGGTCCAGTGGCACGAAACGTCGTTACACCTGGAGACTTCCTCAGCTGCATTGGGTGGCCGTGTTGTCTTTTGTGCTCCAGCATGTATGGGGTGCTCAGGGAGGAGTAGTATCTCTGGTATGGAGGGCTTGTCGTCCCCTCCTAGGGCAGCTCTCCAGCCACTGACCCTCACCTGACACCCAGCTCTCACCTGTGGCTCCCAGTAGCTGCTAGCATGTGGCAGCGGCCACACCCCAGGCAACGGCTTCGACAGGCCGGCTAAACCTTGTGAGGGTAGCCATCGGGTTGTTGTGGACTCCTGGTGAACCAGGGCTTTGCTCACCCAGCATGTGAAGACTGCTTTGGCGGGACAGATGGAAGAAACCAATAAGAAGGTTCAACAGGTGATATACATATATATATATATATATAAATATATATATATATATATATATATATACACACACATATGATAATACATACAACTTATATTAAATTTATATGTATAATGTATATATTATATATGTTCATTGTGTTGTAAAACAAGACACATATTGCACACACTAGAGAAAATTCAAGGAGGAAATAAAATGAAGAATGGCATGCTTCAATCCACATTCAGACTTCATCTGTTACTTCTCTGGTCATAGATATCCTTTCTTATCATGATTTTTTTGGAGTTGTCCTAGAGTCTTGCTTTGTTGATAATAGCTAAGTCATTCACAGTTGATCAGCATAGACTATTGTTGTTACTGTACATCATTCTCCTAGTTCCACTCACTTCACTTTGCATGACTTCATATAATTCTTTCCAAGTTGTTGTTTTTGTTGTGGTGGTGGTGGTCATCTTGTCCTTTTTTATGGCACAGCAGTAGGAATGGTGGCCTAACATGCTGGTCACATACTGCCTCCTACCTTTCTCTCCAGGTGCTTTACTGCTTCAACTAGTCTGGTTTGCTTTCCCTGTGGGTGGTAGTTGATGGGAATGACTTCAAGCTCATAAAAATTGTTTCTCTCTGAGGCTAAAGTGGGAAAAACAGTATTCTGGTGGGTATTAGCATTCCCAGGGCTCCTATGTCTATATGGCTGCTGATAACAACTGATCAGCAGTTGTTTTTGTTTGGTAGAATGACTTATTGATTTAATTTCGCTCTTGAAACATTCTGAAGTGTCTTCTTGTTCAGTAAGATCTTGGTAGTTCATTAGTCATTGGTTCACTTTCCTTTGTCTTATAATATTTTTCAGAGATATTTTTATTGAACCATTACTTACTTTTCACTTCTGGATTCTGGCTTGACTTGTCTGTTTAAATGCTTAGCTTTTAGTGATGTGTATGGTGCCTAAAATCCTTTGTTTAATTACTTTTAATTTCCTTATCACTAACTTTCTGGCCCTTCCCACATGTTGATGGGTATATATCAGGCTTCCTTAGCCCTCTCACAGCTGGGGAAGGTCTTGGGGGCATTCTCTCTACAATCATAAATTTCTTTGAATTTGGACCAAGACTTCTTCAAGAAGCAACATGTTTTAAGCACCTGCTTTCTTTCCCATTTCTGTGAAATATCTAGACAATCAGTGCCTGCCACTCTGAAGGATGTGTGGAGGGAAAAAGAGTGTTGCTGTACAGTCTATGTAGTAGAAGAGAATTCCAAAGTGGGACCTAACAAAAGCATTCAAAATTTAAACTCCTGCTGAGTCACATGACTCCAATGGGAAGAGAATTGAAATACTAGTTAGAAGAGAAAAGAAATACTAGTTAAATCTAAGGATTAAGGTGAATTCAAAGGAATTTTGTTTGCCTGTGTTTTCATTTGATTCTTATATTCATTTAACTCTATATATAGTACATTTGACATAATTTTTTTTAGTTGGGTTGGGGGCTGGTTAGAGAGTTGAAATGATTTGGAGAAAGTGTCCAACCTGCCATCTTGTTGATCTGTTCTAAAAATTCTCAAAGATCATATGCTAAGTTCCAAAGAGGTGTCATCTATGTTAGGGAAAGAATTAAAATTACAAGTTTACATTTCCGTGATTTACTGAAGTAACTTACTCCCTAATAAACTTCTTACTTTTCATGTGCTCTAGCATAAAATCTAGATAAATTGGTAGAAAGGGGTTTAAAGAATTTTAAATTACCTGAGCTATTTAATGTAAGAAACTTGGTAAATATTTCAAAGGAAAATGACCTTACATATTTGGAGTAATTTTTCAAATGTTAAAAAAAAGGGCCTTTAGGAATTTATTGATATTTCACTCATTCTAGGTAACTTTTCCAAATATTAAAGAGAAAGGCTATTGCCCTGAAGTTATAGTCTGGGAAATTTCCAATGCCAGTCATTCAATCAACTTGTAGATTAATAACTCTTTAGATAGGATCAAACCATAAAAAATAAAATATTTTATATATATACACTTATATATGTAAAATATAAAAAATAAATAAAATATAAAAAATAAAAAAATAAGTGGATTGCCAACCAAAACCTGTGATTGCTTATAAGACAGAGTATTGTTTAGACAAAACCTGTCTACTAATCAATAAATCAATAAGCCAACCACATATACTTGTCCAAAAACTTGTGTTATTGTTTACTAACTACAAAGGGAAAGAAACTTTAAATACAAAGGAAACTTTGTAAAATATAAAATATGAGCCATTTCCCAGTTGATAAATAGAGTTTTTGGATGAAGATAACAACTATATATAACTCCATGAAAAAACAACAACACTCTAAATCATTATTGTTTAAAGAGATGCAAATCAAAACAACTCTGAGATATCTCACACCAATTGGATTGACTAAAATGAGAAAATACCAAAATGAGAAATATGAGAGGGAATATGGGAAAGTAGGGACACTAATATACTGTTGGTAGAACTGTGAACAAATACAACCACTTAGAAGAACAATCTGAAACTGTGCTCAAAGAAAATGTAAAATTCTGTATACCTTTTGATCTAGCAATACCACTATTATGTTTATTTACTAAGGTGATTAGGTAAAAAGGAAAATAACCTCTATTTTTTAAAATATCAATAGCAGCTCTCTTTGTGTTATCAAAAGAAATAGAAATTGAATCAATTGGAGAATGACTAAACAAGTTACATTGTATGATTAGGATTCACTATAAGAAATGATGATTTTGGAAAAATAAACATGGAAAGAACTATGTGAAGTTATAAAGAATGAAACAAGCAGAATTAAGAGAACATTATGTGAAGGAAGGTGGCCTAGCAGTACTAGATCTTAAATTGTACTATAAAGCAATGGTCATCAAAACAATATGGTACTGACTAAGAGACAGAAGGGCAGATCAATGGATTAGACTTGGGATAAATAACCTTAGCAAGCTTGTGTTCAATAAACCCAAAAATCCCAGCTTTTGGGACAAGAACTTACTATTTGACAAAATTTGACTATTTGACTTACTATTTGACAAAAACTATTCAGGAAAATTGGAAAACAGTATGGGAAAAATATACCAACATAAATAAATGCAAAATATGTAAATGACTTAAATATAAAGAGTGTGATCATCAATAATTAGGTGAACATAAAATAGTATACCTGTCAGATCTGCAAGAAAAGAAGGAATTTAAGACCAAGCAAGAGATAGAGAACATTACAAAATAATGTAATGTAAATGAATGTAAATTCATTTTACGTTGTAAATGTAAAATGTATGACTTTGTAAATGCCAATGTAAAATGTAAAATGAATGACTTTGATTATGTCAAATTAAAAAGATTTTGTACAAACAAAACTAATTCAACCAAAATTAGAAGGAAAGTAACAAAGTGGAAGAATATTTTTATAACAAAACTCTCTGACAAAGGTCTAATTCCCCAAATATTAAGGAATTAAATCAAATTTACAAAAAAATCAAGCCATTCCCCAATCAACAAATGGCCAAGGGACATAAATAGGCAGTTTTCACATGATGAAATCAAAATTATCAATAAGCATAGGAAAAAATGTTCTAAATTCTCTCTGATTTGAGAAATGCAAGTTAAAACAACTCTGAGATACCACTTAAACCTAGAAGACCGGCCAATGTTGCAGCAAAGGAAAATGATAAATGTTGGAGGGGATGTGGCAAAATTGGGACACTAATACACTGCTGGTGGAATTGTAAATTGGTCCAACCATTTTGGAGAGCAAATTGGAACTATGCACAAAGGACTTTTAAAAAAATGCCTACCCTTTGACCCAGTCATACCACTGATGGATGTGTACCCCAAAGAGATAATAAGGAAAAAGACTTGAATAAAAATATTTATAGATGTGGAACTGTGGAACCAGAAATGCCAAAGAAAAACATATAGTGATCATGTAGTTTGATAGGGTTTTGATGTTATAAGATCACTCTACTACAGCTCCAGGAGTGGGGTGGAGCAGAGAGGAGGGAAATCATGAATCATGTAACCATGGAGAAATATTCTAAATTAAAAAAAATTATTTTTAAAAGAGAACCTTATGTACAGTATAGAAATATCGTTTGAAGAAGTACTTGTGTATGTCCACCTTCAAAGAAAAAAAAACTGATAAATAGAAATAAGACATAATTTTATATATGCATATATCTTTTTTGCCAAATGACAGGAGGGAGGGTTAACTGGCTATTTTAATGTAAGAAATAAATAAACTTTAATTTGAAAAAAAATTAAAAATAGGGAAAAAAGTAGTTCTGCCAAGTCATTTAGATTATGCAGTTATTGTATTCACTGTGTCTGCTTATATGACACATCGTACTACCTGAATTTCATTAATGTTACCCTGGTCACATCTATGCAGTGTTTGCCTTTGCCTTGCTTTGTCAGCTCTTTGTTTAACCAGTGAGCCTATTTCTTGTCTTATTTGAGGGATCCCAAAGGGAGTACACAAGAAAGAGGAACATGCTAGAGAAGCAGGAGTAGATGAGAAAATTAGTCTTAAGTTCTTAATGATAATATAATACAGTTATGCAAAATATTTTTGCCATCATAATCATTGCTATTTTATGAGTTGGCATTCCCTAGTACCATGCCACATTTTAATTTAATAAAACATGTAAAATAGGTTCCTGTTTGTCATAAGAAGCAATTTTATGCTGTTAAAGGGAATTATAAAGAACTGGGTTGTACATATTTCTGGGTCATGTATTATGTTTTGTTGTTAAGAGAACAATTTGAATTTTTTAATGTTTGACTTATGATGTGTCAAAAAACCTTGTTTTGTGATAATTATCCATTTTAGTTAGAAAGAAACTAAAAATAAAATTTTATTGTACTTGCATGTCTTTTGAATTTTACTTTGCTTTGTTTATGTGACAGCATGAGATTCAGGGACTCATCTGGTAGATATTTTTAAATGAGATCTTTTCTGATTAATATAAATGTTCTTTCCTTACTTCATTTTTCACCCCTACTCTTCTTCAGTACAATAGAAGTCATTAGGATGGCAATATTAATATAATAACATCGATGTATTTTTCTCTCATATATTTGGAAAATAATTTGACTTTTAATACCAACTTTTAGGCCAAAGACAAAACGTTCTACCAAATTCCATTTTCTTCAAAGTAGGTTGCATAGGAGAATGGAATAGATAGTCCATGACTCTTTAAAGCTTATTTTCTCCTTCCCACTTCCCTCATCTCTGCACAAGAAAAAAAAGAATGAAGTATAGAAACAAACATTTTTTAAGTGTTTACTATTACATGCCATTTCACAAGTATTATCTCATTCTCAAAACAGCAATTTTTGTTTGTTGTTGATTAGTCATGTTTGATTCTTCATGACTTATTTGGTATTCTTGACAAACATTCTGTAGTGAATTGCCCTTTTCTACTCTAGCCCATTTTACTGATGGCAAACAGGATCAAGGGGCTTGCCCAGGGTCACAGAGCTAATAAATGTCTGAAGCTGATTGTGAACTCATGTCTTTCTAACTCCAGGATTGGCATTCTATCCACTGTGCCACCTACCTGCCCAAACACGGGAAATAGGTGCTATTTTATCCCCATTTTTTAGTTAAAGAAATTAAGGCAAAACAAAGTTAAGTGACTTGTCCAGGGCCACACAGCTAATAAGTGTCTGAGGATGAATGTGACCTCAAGTCTTCCTGTCTCTGGGCCCAGAGCTCTATCCACTATGCTTCTTAGCTGCCCATATAGGTTAAGATCGTAAGAATACAAAAAATAAAGAGCAGTGACACCCTTGTCCTTAAACTGCTATATGGTTAGGGTTCAGCAGGCTGGCAAAGCTGATGGCCATACTCAGTGGGGGGAGAGGTAGGTAGGGTTAAATATCTTGAGTGTTAACCAGTCCTCTGCCCATAGTGCCCACTCCACCAGAAGATATATAATAATGTGCTTACCCTTGGAAAAGACCTTAAGTATGTGTCTGAATATGAATATCAGAAAGGTCCTACATTGTGAGCTATTGTGAAGCCATGCTTTTCTTTTTCCTTTTTTTTTTTGAGCATTAACAAAAAGAGATTATTGAACTTTGGTTTTGCTCAAATTATTCTCCACTATACAGATTGCATTGGCATAGATTTGCTTTTGCAAAATAAGCTCACAGAAGAATTGAGAGTGCTCTTTATTTTTAAGATTTGCGATTTCTCCATTATGGGTATTCTTTATGAAATAGATCCCAGTCCATCCATGTCTCAATACATCATTTAAAGCAGGAAGGAGCCTTTGAAGCCAATAAATGAATGAACATTTATTATCTGTTTACTATGAGCCGGGCACTATACAAAGCAGTGGGAAATATAAAAGGCAATAAAAGGCGTTCTCTACCCTTAAGGAGCTCATCTAATAAGGGAGACAACATATAGACAAATATATAAATATATATATATATATAGCTAGTATATATACTAGCTATATAAGACAACTAGGGAAACCCTTATGAGGGGGAAAGACTAGAATTAAAAGAGGTTAGCAAAGGCTTCCTATAGATGATGGAATTTTAGTTGGAACTTGAAGGAAATCAGAGAATGTAAGAGGCAAGGATGAGGAGGAAAAGCATTTCAGTCATGTGGGAGAGCCAGAGAAAATACCTGGAGCTAAGAGATGAAATATTTTGTTTGTGGAACAGTAAGGAAGCCACTATCATGGAAGTCAAGAGCATAGGGCAAGGACTTTATACCTTAGTGTAAGAAGACTGGAAAGGGAGGAGGGATCTAGGTTATAAGGGATTCTGAATGCCAAATAGAGTATTTTTATTTTACTCCAGCAGCAACTGGGAGCCACTAGAGTTTCTTCAGGAAGAGGACAGAATGGATGCTATTGAACTTTAGGAAAATCACTTTGGTGGCTGAATGGAAGATGAACTGGACTATTGTAATAGTCCAGATAGGAAGTGCCTCTTCCCCCAGAATGGTGCCATTGTCAGAGAACAGGCCATGATCAAGAGATTTGCAAAGTTGAAATTGAGATGCTTTAACAACAGATTAGATATAGGGAGGAGTGAGAAAGTGAGTATTTGAGGATATGATCTGGGTTGGTAAGCTAAGTGACTGGTAGAATGGTATTGCCCTTTATAGGAATAGAGAAGTTAGGAGGAGGGGAAAAGATTTTTGAGGAAAGATAATAAGTTAATTTGGAATATGTTTAGTTCAAGACATCTACTACATTAATAAAGCTTGAAAAGGCAGCCAGAGATGTGAGATTGGAGGTCAGTAGAGAGCCTTGGGAATAATAGAAGATCTGAAATTCACTGGTATAAATAAAGATGCAAATTAAATCAGAGGGACTTGCTATGATCACCAAGAGAAGTAGTATAGAGGAAGAAGAGGGACCAGGACCAGGACTGAATACCTTGGGGCACTTGCAATTAAGAGAGCATAACTTGAATGTGGATCCAACAAAGGAAACAGAACAAGACTGGTCAAATAGGAAGTAAGAAAACTAGGAGAAAGTGATATCCTTAAAAAATAGAGAGAAAAAGAGTATTAAGGAGGAAAGAATAAGCAACAGTATCAAAAGGTGCAGAGTTAGAAGAGAATAAGTACTGAGAAAAGGCCATTGAATTTGGCAACTAATAGATCATTGGTAACTTTTGAGGGCAGCTTCAGTATAATAGTAAGGTTGGAAGCCAGATTATAAGGAGTTAAGAAAAGCACAGGAGAGAAAATGAAGGTACTTATTATGGGCATCCTTTTTAAGGACCTTAATTCTGAAGTGCAAAAGAAAATATAGGATGATATAGCTAGCAAGATTAGAAGGAGATGTGATTTTATTTGTTTTTTTTTTTCAGGATGGAAGAAACATGGTCATGTTTTTAGGTAGTAGAGAATGCCAGTAGACAGGGAGAGTTTGAAAATAAGTGGCAAAGTAGGGATGAGAGAGGAAGGCTGTTGGAGATGAGATGGAATTGATTCACTCAAGTAGGTAGAGAGATTAGCCTTAGTAAGGAATAAGGTCATTTCATCATGTGAGACAGAGGTTAAGGAGAAGAGAGTGCCAGAAGGCAAATAGGTGATAGGAGATAATGAAGAAGGGAGATGAGGGAATTCATAGTAAATGACCCTTTTTCCCCTATAAATATTATTTTAGAAGTGGTCCATAGACTTCACTGGATAGTCAAAGGGATCTTTAACACAAAAGCAGTTAAGAACCCTTGTCCTATTTAATCTCTTCAGCTCTGGCAAGGCTTCCTCAAGTCTGATTTCCACCTGGATTTCCTGGTAATCTTCAGCCAGAGGTCCTGGTGGTATCTTCAGCCAGAATTCCATCAAGACTGCCTCCTCCAAAGCCAAGGCAGGAATCTCAGGCAATCACTTCTAATGCCAGTAAGGGAATGAATCTCAGAACCAATCTCTCCAGAAGCCAGGAAAGGAATGTACACCATCCTGGTCTCTTCTTTTTATGCTTCTATTTTCTATGTCACTTACAGTCACTTCCTGTCATTCCCCCTTCTTCACAGAAACCAATGGCAGTCTTTCAATTTGCCTAGTACTGCCCAAGGAGGGTGGGGCAGTAGCCTTTGGAGGTAGAAGCTTATTCTTGTAAGTGACTTGTGAGTTCTCATACTTAATGGTAAGGAGGGGTACTTTAAGTTCTTGATTTGATTAGCTAAAAACAGATTAGGGAAGAGTTAATCCCATCTTCACAGCCCTGCTCTCTCTCTCTCTCTCATTAGTTCCTATTCAGATTATGGAAGGAATTTATACTTTCTTGAGTGGTTGATTAATAAAATAACTTAAAATTAGGAAATATTGCCTCTCAAGAATTACAGTTGTTACAATAATAAATTTCTTTCTAAAACTGTTTCAGATTTGAGTCTCTCATGAATAATATATATGTGATATATATTATTAAGATATTTTGGACAGATAGAATATCCAAAATAAATGCTAATAATGAGATATAGATATTGACAGAGACAGAGAAAGAAAGATGAGTATGTTTTCTCCTCTTATAGACCATAAGCTCCTTCAGTTCATGGAGCTGTATTAGCTAGATGGCTTTGCATCTTCTCTGGGATTTTTCTTTACGTGATGTTGATTCTCTCATCGCTTGCTGTGTTTTATAAGAAAGGCCAATTATTATCTCTCTATTAAGTCCCATTGTATAAGATAGTCCTTACCACACCCAACACACACACATTTACTCCAGCTAAATTTCATGAGGTATAAGGCAGCTTTCCTCCATCTCATAGCTCTCTATAATTAGTGAGGGAGCTATACCTAGAAGCAAAGCCATAATTGAAACTGAGAAGTACCTAGAATAGATGTTTTTATGAACTGCTGCTGCCTTTTCTTCTTGCAGCAAGAGAAAGCAAATCTAAATTGGAATAATAAGGAATGCCTCTGGAGTCATGTTGGAGAGTTCATACAGTGTATTGTCTTGCTGTGCTCACCTTGAATGCTTATTTTAAAAGACAATTAGCCAACTGTAGCAACCAGAACCCCCTGAAAGAAGTAAGTATGCCCTTGGCCTATGGGGTTTGAATGTCATTTAAGATAACTCCTCTAACAGGCAAAATTTACAGAGAATAAGATGTAAACAGCTAAGCTGGAACACATTACAAATCAGTCTAAATTTCTTCCAGACTTATCAAGAAATGTAAGAATTACAAAAAGAAGTCAATGGATTCTTGAGGGGGAAATCATATCTTGTTTGTTTTCTTCTTAAAATGTCCTTATATCTTTCCATCAGCTGAAACAATAAAACTTTAAAATTTTATTTGAAATTATTTAATTTATTCTTTTAGGTTACTAGGATGATGAAAAATCCTTTCACAAGGCAAGCATTTTGTTCCCACATAAAAACTTACTAAATTAAAATAGCTGCTCTTATAAAGATTACTTTCCAAAAATACATGGTCAGAAAGTTTGTTGTTAGAGGTAGAACTAATGTAGGAGTCATTAAGGAACATTCTAATACATCACTTTTCTATTATTCCACTGTGCTTTATCAGGGACCTTTTCTTCAACTGTCCCAATTCCTTCACTCCTCCCTCTCTCTAAAAAGGTTTGTGTATACAGGGTATTCCAAAAGTCTTAGTGGAGTTTTAAGTTTTAACACATTAGCTCAGCACTAAAACTTTTTAGAAACCCTGCATATACACATGTGAGGGAACTAATAGTCAAAATGATGGACTTCTCTCAAAATGCAGAAATCAACACATAAATTTCAATTTTCCTGGGAAATATATAATTTTCCAAAGCTTCTCCACTCTAAAGTAGCCTGAGTTTTGCTGAATAGATATCTTGCATGCCCTACAAGGAGTAAAATGTATGAGTGGGATTGGGATTGATTAGAACTTCATGTCAAGAATGTGAGTCCATAGTCACCAGCCAATGGTGAACTGGGAGAGAGGTGGAGTGAAGTATATCACGTTAGAGACAACATAAGCAATTGTGTATCTGCTACCCAGGCACACTTGCCATACTTGGGCATGTGCCCTTTCTCATGATAAAGGAATAAACTTGCCTCTGCTCACCTGAGAGGTCTCCAGTTGTTTTCCAGACGTTTTGTACCATAGAGTTCGTGGGAGCTTGTTCCAGAATCCAGGAAGGGAGGACACCACTCAGGACTCCTTATCACAATATCAAAATATTCCTATAAAAAAGTCAATCGATATGATAATTATTGAGGAATATATCCAGACATTATCTATCATTTGAAAAAAGGTTGGTTGAGGGAAGGCAGATGAACATTCTTCAGAAGCCCCCCTGCACAGTTCAGCTAGATAAATCTCTGGGGCTGAGACCAAAGGCTAGATCTACATCTTGTTTGAGATCACCTCCACACACAGTATGACTTCATTGAAATTTAAAACTTCCTATGAAAAAACTCTCCCTACTAATGTAGATTTATACCTACTCTGCAATTTATATTCTTAAAGCTTTATCTGGGCACACAAAGATTAACTGATTTATCTAGGGTAACACAGGTCTTTTGTGTTAGAGGAGGGAGTTGGACCTTTGTGTTTCTGACTTTGATGATGTCTCTCTGTTCACTATTCCACACTGCTTGACATATAATAGGCATTTAGCAAATGCTTTTTGAATGGAATCAAATTGAATTTGTGTGATATAGCTATTTTCAAGTAGTAACCAGGTTTTCTAGATACAGAAATCTATTCCTTGCTTCTCTTATTCTTCAATTAGATTGAAATTTGATGGTCTGTTTTCCCTCAGGATCCCTTCCAAATTTTATTGGGTAAATCTGACCCAAGTATGGGCCTCTTTTTGATTTCAAGGGGCATCCCAATGAAAGCAAAAGGAATAGCTTCAGAGAGATAGAAAACAGAGCACAGTTTCATTTATTAGACCAATTCGCTGGTAATTTGTCCTCCTTACACAGAATGTGTTTTTATATGAGGGACATCCCTGAAATACACTTTCTCTTATGTGGAGTTTAAGAATTCATCAAAGGGGAAAATGTAATAAAAACATTGAGCCCTAGGAATACAAAGAGTATTAAGTTGCATTTATAGTCAGTGAATTGGAAGCAGGTGTTATGCACAGTGAAATCCCACATTCTATGAGAGTGTTCAAGTCTCAAGAGCTATGGGAATAGAAAGAGTTTCAGTAAATTCAAGAAGATAACTATAATCAAGTCCTATCCACATCTATTAGGGGATGAAACAACAACAACAACAACAACAACAGAAAGATTAAAATTGACTTTGTGTAGCCTGTTTTTTGTTTCTATGAAATCAATTCAAAGTTGAAGCCAAGAATAATTTGAACATTTACAGAATATATCAATAATACCTCATTACCCAGATCTTCTTCAATTCAGTGCTTTCAATTTTCTGTTGAACAAGGAGCTTTTATCAGTGGAGTTAGCATATGAATGTGAGGGGGAAAATGTAAAATACATACTTTGAATTTGCATGTCTTTGGCTGCTGAATAGCCATCAAAACTAATTGTTTCTTAAATGCTATGTAAATCTTATCTCATGTGTTGACCCTAATCAGAGCAATTAATTTCATAATGAATTCTTTCTTCATATAAGCTATCTTATTATTATCCTTGGTCTAAATTAATAACATCATGATAATAATTAGTAGATTTGAAATTGTCTCTTCCCTTCTTGGAGCATGTGGACTATGATAAAAGAGAAACAGGCATGAAAATTAAAGTGAAACATGGCAGCTGCGTTGATTGGTGTGCACTCCTAACCTTAGCATCTGCAACAGAGGCCTTATTTAAATGTGAATGTGTCTATGATGCTCTTCCCCCCCACCCCCACCCAAAATGAACTTTGTTAAATATACTCTTGGGGAAAAAAAATCAACAGCTTGTTATTCCTGGCACATGAATTAGAAACCATTTCCAAGACGCTATGGTTCCCTCTCCACAACTCTGTGCCAAAGAGATGCTGGGACATCCCCACATATTTTGTAAAGGGCATATTGCCATCAGTGGCATACCCTAGTGAATCAGACTGCTAGGTTTGTGCCTCATGTACTTGTAAAAGTCCATGATGGGAATATGTCTTGATTCCATTGACAGGAATATCCAAATATGTAGGTCAAATATTACATGTTTTTGATTATTATACAATCACATGAGATTATGTTTTGCAATTCATTGGTCAAAAACAATACTCTGGACTTGCACAGAACCAAAATCATTGAGTCATTTATATTCCTTTCCTTCTGCCCATCTCTAGAGAGTCTCCTTTCTTGAAACATCTGAATCTGGATTATCAATTTCAGGAATACCAAATCTCCTAACTAAATGAGGCAGGCAAAGAAAGCTAAGCATAATAAAGAATTTAAAAAAAATTATTTTTATAATGTTATTTGGGAAAAAAGAGAATAAATAAATTGTATGGTAACTGATGTACAGATGAAGAAAAAAAAGACTCAATTATTATTTTGCCTGCTCAGTTAATTTTTTTTACTAGACATTAAAGAAAAGTATAGTTGCTACCCAAAATATGTAGATATTAAAGAAATTTCTTGTTTGCTGTAGAAAATTAAGGGATCCTGACCAGAAAGAACCATGTTCCCAGATACTTAAAAAACTGGCAGATATGATTGCAAAGATACTGACACTGATCTTCAAAAGATTGAGGGTGACTATATTATCAATATAATATTAGAGATAGGAAACTTTCTTTGTAATAAGGAAAGAAAGATTATGAAGCCTGGAAAATAAAGATCAGTAACCTTGACTTTTAATATTTTTTGAAAATTTTATTTAGTCAATTTAGAACATTATTCCTTGGTTACAAGAATCATATTATTTCCCTCCCTCCCCTCACCCCACCTTTCCCCTAGCTGACACGTAAATCCACTGGGTTTTACATGTGTCCTTGCTCAGAGCATATATCTATGTTGTTGATGTTTGCACTAGGATGTTCATTTAGAGTCTACATCCCTGGTCGTATCCCCTTGACCCATGTAATCAAGCAGTTGTTTTTCTTTGGTGTTTCTGCTCCCAGTTTTTTCTCTGAATGTGGGTAGTGGTCTTTCTCAGAAATCCCTCCAAGTTGTTCAGGATCACTGCATTGCCACTAATGGAGACTGACTTTTAATTTTGGCAAATTTCCATAAGGCATTATTAAGTGATTAAAAATATTGTTAGTGGTCATTTAGAAAGAAAAATTATCTCAAAGCATTGGCTTTATCAAAAATAGCTCAGGTATGACAAATAAATCATTTCTCTACCTTTTCTATAGGATTATTAGAATGGTGAATCAATTGAGGAAATGCTAGATTTAAAGTTTGCCTAGATTTCAGCAAATAAGTGTTTTGTTATCCCCTTTTATAAAAAAATAGATATAAGAATTATATGATGCTACATATTTGGATTTGGCCAAATATAAAGAATATTTTTATGATTCATGATTATAAAATGATATTCAGATTACTCAAAATGACTTATCACCTTAGAATGTAGTCTTCCATCAAATATCACCAATATCTATATATAGATATGCCATTATTAAAAGCTGCTTTTTCAGATTTCATAAAATTGAGAAAGACAGCTTGCATATGATAGTTTCAGAATACCAAAACAAACAAACAAACAAACAAACAAACTTGAATTGCTGTAACTTGTGCCTGAAAAATAAGATGACATTCTATTAGGATAAGTGTAAGTGGACTGTGAGCTACTCAGCATGGAATATCTCCATTTTTATAGGGTCCCTTTCAGTCACTTCTGTTGTAGTAATTGTGGCTGTCACAATTTTCTTAGCTTCTATTCACATCATATTATTGATCCATTGTAATATAAACCACACTCTTACATCACCAAAAAGATGTCCAGATTTCCAGTTTTATGTAGGGCAAAATCTTCCCAATTCTACCAATGTGATTGTAGGTGGGGGCAAATATGGACATTAAAAAAGATATAGAATGAAGTTGTATTCTATAAAGAAGAAAATACTTGGGCTACATAGAAATTAAGAGTGACTTCCTCTAATATGTTTATTTTAATTCCATAACATACAATAGGGGATTGCAATCCCCAGTTGGGTCAATTAAACTGATGGTGTCAGAGTACTTAATTAGTCTATATATGGGTAAGTTTAACATAACAGTGAAGCAATAAAAGTGGGTGAGAGGAAGACTGATGGGGGTAAAAATTAGGGTTGTTGACTGAATATATTATTTTAGTGATTGTTGGGGATTTAAATTCAATCCCAATAAAATACTCAAGTCAAATCACATGATTATCTCAATAGATGCAGAAAAAACCTTTGACAAAATACAATGCTCATTCCTATTGAAAACACTAGAAACTATAGGAAGAGAAGGGCCTTTCCTAAAAATAATAAACAGTATATATCTAAAACCATCAGCAAACATCATCTGCAATGGGGATAAACTAGAAGCCTTCCCAATAGGATCAGGAATGAAACAAGGATGCCCATTATCACCTCTATTATTTAACATTGTACTGGAAACACTAGCAGTAGCAATTAGAGAAGAAAAAGAAATTGAAGGTACTAAAATAGGTAATGAGGAGACCAAGCTATCACTCTTTGGGAATGATATGATGATTTACTTAAAGAATCCTAGAGAATCAACCAAAAAGCTAGTCAAAATAATGAACAACTTTAGCAAAGTTGCAGGATACAAAATAAGCCCACATAAGTCATCAGCATTTCTATATATCTCTAACACAATTCAGGAGCAAGAATTAGAAAGAGAAATTCCATTTAAAATCACCCTAGACAATATAAAATACTTAGGAATCTGTTTTGCTGAGACAAACACAGGAACTATATGAGCACAACTACAAAACACTCTCCACACAATGAAAATTAGATCTAAACAATTGGAAAAACATCAACTGCTCATGGGTGGGATGAGGTAATATAATAAAAATGACAAACCTACCCAATTTAATTTACTTATTTAGTGCCATACCCATTGAACTACCAAAATACTTTTTTACTGAATTAGAAAAAAAAACATAACAAAGTTCATTTGGAAGAACAAAAGATCAAGGATATCCAGGGAAATCATGAAAAAAAAATGTGAAGGAAGGAGGCCTTGCAGTCCTAGATGTCAGACTATAATATAAAGCAGTGGTCATCAAAACAATTTGGTACTGGCTAAGAGACAGAAAGGAGAATCAGTGGAACAGACTTGGGGTAAGTGAACTTAGCAAGACAGTCTATGATAAACCCAAAGATCCCAGTTTTTGGGACCAAAACCCACTTTTTGATAAAAACTGCTGGGATAATTAGAAGACAGTGTGGGAGAGTTTAGGTTTGGATCAACATCTCACACCCTACACCAAGAAAATCTCAGAATGGGTGAATGACTTGAATATAAAGAAGGAAATTATAAGCAAATTAGGTGAACACAGAATAGTATACAGGTGAGATCTTTGGGAAAGGAAAGACTTTAAAACCTAGCAAGAGCTAGAAAAAAATCACAAAATTTAAAATCAATAATTTTGATTACATCAAATTAAAAAGATTTTGTACAAACAAAACCAATGCTACCAAAATTAGAAGGGAAGCAAAAAATTGGGAAACGATCTTCAAAGCAAAAACCTCTGACAAAGGTCTAATTACTCAAATTTATAAAGAGCTAAACCAATTGTACAAAAAATCAAGCCATTCTCTAATTGATAAATGGACAAGGGACATGAATAGGCAATTTTCAGTTTAAAAATCAAAAGTATTAATAAGCACATGAAAAAGTGCTCTAAATCTCTTATAATCAGAGAAATGCTAATCAAAACAACTCTGAGGTACCACCTCACACCTAGTAGATTGGCTAACATGACAGCAGAGGAAAGCAGTGAATGCTGGAGGGGATGTGGCAAAGTAGGGACATTAATTCATTGCTGGTGGAGTTGTGAACTGATCCAATCATTCTGCAGGGCAATTTGGAAATATGCCCAAAGGGTGATAAAAGACTGTCTGCCCTTTGATCTAGTCATAGCACTGCTGGGTTTGTACCCCAAAGAGATAATAAGGAAAAAGACCTGTACAAGAATATTCATAGCTGCTTTGTTTGTGGTGGCAAAAAATTGGAAAATGAGGGGATGCCCTTCAATTGGGGAATGGCTGAACAAATTGTGGTATATGTTGGTGATGGAATACTATTGTGCTCAAAGGAATAATAAACTGAAGGAATTCCATGTGAACTGGAACAACCTCCAGGAAGTGATGCAGAGCGAGAGGAGCAGAACCAGGAGAACATTGTACACAGAGACTGATACACGGTGGTACAATCGAATGTAATGGACTTCCCCATTAATGACAATGCAGTGATCCTGAACCACCTGGAGGGATCTATGAGGAAGAACACTATCCACATTTAGAGGAAAAACTGTGGGAATAGAAACACAGAAGAAAAGCAACTGCTTCAATACATGGGTCGAGGGGATATGACTGGGGATGTAGACCCTAAAGGAATATCCTAGTGCAAACATCAACAACATGGAAATAGGTTCTGATTAAGGACACATGTAATACCCAGTGGAATTGTGTGTCGGCTACTGGAAGGGGTGAGGGGAGGGAGGGAAATAATATGATTCTTGTAACCAAGGAATAATGTTCTAAATTGACTCAATAAATAAATTTAAAAATAATAAATAAATAAAATAAAAACAAAAATATACTTAAGTCAGTTTGGGATTTTTATGGTGGTTTAATTACAATAGTGGGAAGAAATAAAGAAGAAGAGAGAGAGGAAACGGTATAAGATTTCTCCAGCCTAGCCTAAGCTAAGGGAAGTTCAGAGGAAGTCACGAGGCCTCCTCCAAGATCTAGCTTGGCTTCTAGCCACAAAGCCTCCTCCAAGATGAGGGGTCTTTTTGGAGGATAATACTTTCAGGAGGTAAAGGAAAGGAGGAATCAGCCTAACCACTCACCAAACTCGCTCAGGGAAGAGGCCTCACTTAAACCACGTTACAGAGCAAAAACCAGCAAGCATGCCAAGAACGCCACCATGAACTCCCAATGCTGAATCTTGAGAGCCCAACATCCGAGAGAGAGAGAGAGAGAGAGAGAGAGAGAGAGAGAGAGAGAGAGAGAGAGAGAGAGAGAGAGAGAGAGAGAGAGGAAGTGACGCAAAATATAGACAGTTCTTTACATCATTTCCTGTGTCTCACATGTACCAATGGTAGCTTAAGCTTGGCTTAGGACAGCCCAAGGGGTCTGTCAGAAGTTTTGATTTGTCACTTGCTAGCATATGTTGGTCATAGGCCATTCTCCTCACAGTCAATCCTTAAGTGGGGGTGTATACATTCCTGGTTGCTAGAATTCTAAAGCCTAAGCAAGGTGGAGTAAATCTAAAATTCACAGAACCTTGGGTATATGCTATAGCCAGCTTGAACTGGATTGCAAGAGACAATTAATAAATTTTCAATGTGAACTTTTAAATCTTGAAATTAGCAAATGCGACAAATGAAGGCTTGATTTGTTTTACTGAATGCCCAGTCTTAAGAAAGCAATGGAGAAAGTAGTAATAATTCAGAATAAACTTCAAAGTATATTGTGAGAACATCCCCCCCACTCCCACAGAGCTAATTACCAAATCACTAACATAGCTCTGCAGAGAATCCAGGATGAATTGGTATAAGTATGTAATGAGATTACCCTATAACCTTCAGAGCAAGAATGGGAGAGAATTGTTTGAAGAAAAATATTAAATACCTACCATGTAGAGTCCTCATTACACAGTGGAACTCCCTCAATTACATGTCATGTGTCTTATCTTCCTTACTATATTTTTGAGCAAAAAATCACAATTCATTTAACTTTTTATATCATTCTATGCCCAATGTAGAATACTGCACCTTTTCTCCTGAGGATTACTCATTAGTGTTTTGTAAAAAGAAACTGTGCATGGTGATAATTAACCATTATATTGACAACTTTTTTTGGATACCATATTACTTAATTCTAAACTTTTAAAAAATTATTTGTTTACTTTTAACAATCTTCTTTTTAAATTTTGAGTGGTATTGCTTTTATTTGTAAACACTTTTAATTTAATGTAATCAAAATTATTTGTTTCATTTTTCCATAATGGTTCCCTATATATTACTTGTCAAAATATTTTTCCTTATCCATAAGTCTGACAGGTAAAATTTTTCATGTTCCCTTGATTGTTTATGGTGTCACACTTTATTTCTAGATGAAGAATCCATTTTGCCCTTCCTGATCTATGTTGTGAAATGTTGATCCATGTGTAGTCTCTGCCATATTGCTTTCCAGTTTTCCCAGCAAGTTTTATAAAATAGTGATTTCTTTCTCCAAAAAATTGAATCTTTGGGTTTATCAAACACTAAGTTGCTATGGACAATAAGTGCCATGTGCCGATTACCTAATTCATTGATTCTCTACTCTATTTTTCCACCAGTACCAGATGGTTTGGAAGATTAACACCCTATAGTAAAGTTTGACATCTGATATGGCAAGGCTATCTTTCTTCACTTTTTTCCCCCTCATTAACTCCCTTGAAATTTTTGGCCTTATGTTCTTCTAAATGAAGTTTGTTGTTATTTCTTCTAGTTCATTGAGATATTTTTTTAAGCAATTAGATTAGTATGGTACTGAATAAGTAAATTAGTTTACATAGAATTTTCATTTTCACTATATTGGCTCAGCTTATTCATTAGGAATTCATATTTCTCCAATTGTATAAATCTGACTTTATTTGTTGGAACATTTTGTAATTGTGTTCATATATTTGCTGGATTTGTTTTGGTAGATATAATCCCAAGTGTTTCATATTGTCTAGATTTATTTTGAATGAAATTTCTTTTTCCCTCTCTTCTTGTTGGAGGCAAATATAAAAGCTAATGATTTATATAGATTTTTTTGTATATCCTGTGACTTAGTTGAAGTTCTTAATGATTTGTATTTATTTTTTTAGTTGATTATTTTGGATCTTCTATGTATACAATTATATGCAAAGAGAGATTGCTTTGTTTTCTCTTTGCCTACTCAAATTCCTTCAATATATTTTTCTGCTCTAATAACTACGTCAAGCATTTCTAGCTCAATATTAAATAATAGTGGTGATAATTACTATCCTTGCTTTACCCCTGATCCTAATGGGAAGGGTTTTAGTTTATCTCAATTATATATAATGCTAGCTGATGGTCTTAGATTGATGCCATTTATCAATTTGAGGAACTTCCATTTAGTGATTTCAAATATTTTTTTTTAATAAAGAATGAGTATTGTATTATGTCAACTACTTTTTCAGCATCTATTGAAATAATCATGGGGTTTCTCTTAGTTTCATTCTATAATGCTGATGGTTTCCCTAATATTAAACCATCCCTCTATTCCTCCTATAAAACTTGATCATAGTATATCATTCTTTTGATAAAATGTTGTAATTATCTTGCTAGTATATTATTTAAGATTTTTGCCCCCTTTATTATTTATTTTTTTTTGGTTTGGATTTATCTACTTATGAGAGGGGTGTGTTGAAGTCTTCTGCTAGTAACCTTTAATATCTATTTTCACCTGCATTAGATAAAACTATTTCTTTAGGAATTAGGATGCTATGCCATTTTGTGAGCCCCACTTAGGAAAGCAGTCATGGTTCCCTGAGATTGCTGGCAAGATCCCAATCTCTCATGTGAGGCACTGCTGCCCTCTGCCAAAGGTCATCACTAAACCCCAAGTTCCCCCTCACTCTGAAGAGCAAAGAAGTCCTTGTAACATCATGGCTGAAAGTACCAAACCTGCCTTTCCCTACGAATAGATTAGCAATCACTGTTTCTCAACTTGCTCATGCCTGTAATAGCAACCCTGCAATATTCATGTGTGAAGTAATACCCTCCAAGAATGTTGTAATGCTTAATATTTTATTCACTATAAAAGTCTTTCTCTTCATCATAATAAACAAAGATCACATCCCCCAGTCATGGTGCCTTGATTCTTCCACTAGGTTCTCAGGCATGCTGGCCACAATCTTTCCTGTCCTTCTTATCTCATTCTTTCACTCTAACTGCTAGTTACAATGGCCCTCAGAACCAATCACTTGTCACCATATCTCCACTCATTACATGGCACCAGACACCATGTGGTGCATATTTGTTTAATATTGAAATTGTTTTACTGTCTTCTATCATGATGTGGTTTCTGTCCTTACCTCATTTTATTGGGTCATGTTTTACTCTTGCTTTGTCTGAGGTTATGATTTCTAAAGCTGCCTTTTTAAAAAAATTAAAAAAATTTTAAACCTTTACCTTCTGTATTGATTCCAAGGCAGAAGAGTGGTAAAGGCTTGGCAATGCAGACTAAGTGACTTGCCCAGGGTCACACAGCTGGGACGTGTCTGAGGTCAGATTTGAATCCAGGACATCCCGTCTCTAGGCCTGGCTCTCAATCCACTGAGCTACCCAGCTGCCCCTCTAACACTGCCTTTTGAACTTAAACAGAGGCATTGTAGATTCTGCTCTAGCCTCTTTCTTCACTTCATGTGGTGTTTGCCTGTTTTTAATATGTTTCTCATAGACAATATATTTTGGGATTCTGGTTTTTAATCCACTCTACTATCCTATTCCTTTTTATGGGTGAATTCATCCAATTCACATTCTCTGTTAGAATTACCAATTGCCTTTCCTTCCATCTTATTTTCATTATTTACTCGCTCCACCCGCTCTCTCTTTTTAGCCATTTGATGATGAACTTTTTTATGCCCTCTTCTCCACAATACATCCTTTTTATTATTCATCCTCTCCTCCATAATGCTCTGTATGTTCTTACTGCCCAATAGGGAAAGGTAGATTTCTATAACTGACAGAGTATGGGTGTTATTTCCACTTTGGGCTAAGTCCAAGGAGAGTAAGGTTCAAGCCTAGTCGCACACACTTATCTTCTCCTCCACTATATTTGCTTTTTCTTTGCCTCTTAAGGAAAGCTATTTTATCCACCTTCTAGGCCTCCTTTTTTTCTTCTTCTCCCAGTGTGTTCCTCTATCTAATCCCTGGTTATTTATTTGTTTGCTTTTATTTTGGATGTCAGCACAACTTAACTCCTTTCATTTTATGCATACTCCTTTCCATTGTGATAGTATGAAAATATTAAGTATCATTTATAGTGCAGATATCCTGCATAAGATAAAGTACTTTAACACTCTCAAGAATCATAGATACTTTTTTTCAGTCATCACCATCTAAGCTATAAATGTATTCAACTTAACCTTATCAAAACCCTTAATTTCTCACATTATATTTTATGCTTCTGTTCAATGTTCAATTTGCTCCTGGGTAACAATAGTGATAATAATAGCATTAACAATATCAAAGCAATAACAATAGCAGTAGCAATAACTATAGTAAAAACAACTGCAATAGCAGTAGTAACAAAAAAATAATAACAATAGTAAATAGAACTAGCAAGGACAATACCATTAGCAATACAAAAAGTAATAGCAATAGCAAAAAAAAAATACCACCAATAATAATGACAATAGCAATAAAATTGGCAACAGGTTAAATAATAGCAATTTAAAAAGACAATACCAATAATATTTGCAACATAGATAGCAAAAACAATAGCAACAATGATACCAGAGGTAATTGTTATAGTGTTAACAATGACCATAACAATGGAGAGTTAATAACATTAATTAACAAAATAGCACTAAAAGCAATAACAGCAGAAATAACAATAATAAAAACAATAGCATTAGCAATAAAAATGTCAAAAACAGTAGCAACCAAAATAGCAATAAAACTGTAGTAGCAAAAACAATAATAAAAAAACCTCAATAATAGTAGCAAATCCACCAATAGTAATAATAACAGTAGCAGTAGCAAGAACATCAGCAATAGATAAGAAATCATAATTTAGAACATTTTTTTTCTTATGACTATTTATGGTTTTAATTTCCTCCTCTGAGAAATGCCTGTTCATATCCTTTTACCATTTTTAGTAATTGGAAAATGTTCTTTATTCTTACAATTTTTTTTTTTAGTACTCCATATATTTGACAGATGAGGTTCTTATCAGTCTCTGACTATAAGAATTTTTTCACCAATTTTTTTGTTTCCTTTCTAATCTTGGTAGCATTGGTTTTCTTTGTACAAAACCCATTTAAATTTAATATAATTAAATCTATCTTTAATCTTCTTTATATGTTGTTTGGTCTTAAATACATCCCTTCTCTGCAAGTCTGAGAAGCAAACTTTTCCTTGTACTCCTAATTAATTTATGTTGTTATCCTTTATTTCTAGATCAAATAACCATTTTGATTCAGTCCTGATCAATGATGTGAGATGTTTGCCCATGCCTAATCTCTGTCATACTGCTTCCCAGTTTTCTCAGCTATTTTTTTTATCATATAGTCAATATTTCTCTCAACAACTTGGATCTTTGTGCTTATCAAACACTAAGTTGCTTACGGGCATTAACTGCCCTATGATGATTGCCTAATCTATTCCATTGAACCAATGCTCTAATTTTTAGGTATTGCCATATGATTTGGATGATTATCACTCTATAGTACAGTTTGAGATCTGGTATGACTGGCCACCTTTCTTCATATTTCTCCCATAATTTCCTTAAAAATAATATATTGGATTTTGGCCTTTGAGAAGAACTTGTTCCTATTTTTTTCTAGTTCTATGAAATAATTTTGGGTTAATTAGATTGGTCTGACACTGAATAAGTAAATTAATTTAGACAGGATTGTCATTTTCACTTTATTGTCTCGGTCTATCAATGAGAAATTTATGAGGGTTTTTTCCAGTTGTTTAGATCTGAGTTTAATTGGGTAAAGTATTTTGTAATTGTGTTCATACAGTTGCTATGTTTGTTTTGGTAGGTGTATTGCCAATTATTTTCTCTAGATTTATTTTGAAAGGAATTTCCTTTTCTAGATCTTCTAAATGGATTTTGAGTGACAAATAGAAAATCTAATGATTTGTATGAGTTTGCTTTGTATCCTGTGACTTGACTGAAGTTGTTAATTATTTCTATTCCTTTTTTGTCCGATTATCCTGAATTCTCTGTGTATATCATTATATCATCTGCCAATAGTAATTACTTTGCTTTCTCATTGCATATTTTATTCTTTCATTTCTTTTCTGTTTCTTATAACTATGTCAAGTATTTCTAGCTCAATATTATGAAACAATGATGATAATAGGCACCCTTGATTTAGCCCTGATCTTATTGGGAAGAATTTTATTTTATTTCCATTAAAGATAATGCCTGATGATGGTTTTAGATAGATGTCATTTTGCAATTTGAGGAAATTTCCATTTATTTTCATGTCTACTAATGTTTTTTATAAGGAATGGATGTTTTGTAAATGCCTTTTCAGTATCTATTAAAATCATCATGTGGTTTCTCTTGGTTTTGTTGATGGTATGGTCAATGATATTGAGAGTTTTTCTAATACTGAATCATCCCTGTATTCCCATTATTAAATACACATTATTGTGTTGTATCATACATATGATAAAATGTCCTTGTTGGAATTTTATTTAAGATTTTTGCCAACTTTCTTGTTTATTTTTATTTTTTTGGTTCAATTTATCTACTTGTGAGAAGGGAAGGTTGAAATATTCCACTAGCAGTAATGTTTTACTATCTATTTCCTCCCCTAATGAATGAAACTACTTCTTTAGGAATTTTGATTCAATGCCATTTGGTGCATATGTTTAATATTGATATTATTTCATTGCCTAAGGTATTTTCTGTTATGCTCACTATTTTTATTGGATCACTTTTTTTTTTGAGATAATGATCACTATCCCTGCCTTTTGAATTTTAGCTGAGGTATATTAAATTCTGCTTTAGCTTCTTACTTTAAGTCCCTTAAGTGTGTTTCTTATAGACAATATATCGTAGGATTCTGGTTTTTAATCCACTCTACTATCCTCTTCTGTTTTATGGGTGAATTCATCCAAATTCACATTCACAGTTATGATTATTAATTATTTATCACTCTATTTTATTCCTCCCCTCTTTGCTAGATATTTTGCTTTTGATGACCCTTCATCCCCACAATTCACCCTCTTTTTTGTCAGTCTTACTTTCTATTATTCTTCCTTCTCTCCTAATTCCCTATTGCTATAGCTGATTCAGTGTGTGTGTGTTATTTATACTTTGAGTAAGTCAAATGAGAGTAAGGTTCAAATGCACCCACATTCCTCATCCTCTACTTCTAGGGCAGTGTTGGTGAACCTTTTAGATATCACAAGGCAAACCACACCTTCAAGCTGCCTATGAGCCCCCTGTATGATCCCAGACAGTGGAGGGAGGAAGTGCTCACATTCAGTTTCTGGGCAGCAGAGTAGGGCATGTGAGCATTGCTTCAAGGAATGGTAGAAAGAGGGAATGGAGCAGCCCCCTCTAACAGACCAGGGTATGCATGCCATGACTTTGATGATAAGGCTCTAGGGTATTTGCCTTTTGGGGGACTTTTAAGGAAAGGTAATTTATACCTTTCTTTCCCTCCTTTTCTCTTCTCCCAATGTGGTCTACTTTCCCATCTCTGTTTTCTTGGATAACTTATTTAACATCTTCCTTCCTTTTATGTATACTCCTTTTCATTGCTTAAATACTAAAAAAGTTAAGTATCTTATGTACTTTAGGTATTCTACATACTAAAATCTACTGTAATCTTTCTCAAGTACCAAAGATATCATAATTAATTCAATTATCACTTTCTACAGTTTGAATATATTCAATTCAACCTTAGCAAAACCCTTAACTTTTCACTTTACCCTATTATGATTCTTTTCAGTTTTCAATTCGTTCGTGATTAGCATTAGTAATAAATTAAAAATAGCAATAACTATAGCAATAGCAACAATAATAAAAATGACAACAATAAAAGCAATACCTTGAACAATAGCAATATTAAATTTAAAAAAATGGTGAAAATGGGCATCCTCAATTTACCTCGGTTCTTATTGGGAAATATTTTTGTTTATCCCCATTGTATATAATGCTTCCTGATGGTTTCAAATAGATGTCACTTATCAATTTGAGGATGTACCCATTAATTTTAATATTTTCTAGTGTTTTCATAAGGAATCTGTGTTTTATTTTTCTCAAGTGCTTTTTGTGCATCTATTGAAATAATTGTCTATTTTCTCTTTATTTTGTCAATAATGTGGTCAATTATGCTGTTGGTTTTCCTAATGTTGAATCATTCATGCATTCCTGCTATAAGGTTCAAGCACAGCTACATCCCCTATTTCCACTATATTTGTCTCCTCTGTGCTTCTTAAGAAAAGGTAGTTTACTCCTTTCTTTCCTTCCTTTTGTCTTCTCCCAATGTGTAATTCTTTCCCATTCCTATTTTTTTTGGTGGGGGGTGGGATATCAGCACATTTCATTTAACTCTTTCTTTTCTTTTATGTGTATTTATTTTCATTGTACTAATACTGATAAAGTTCTTAAATTTCTTATATACTTGAGGAATTTTGCATAATTTAAAGCACCTTACCTTTCTCAAATGTAATAAATATCTTAATCATTTCAATTATCACCTTCTCAGGTTTGAATGTATTCAGGTCAACCTTATGAAAACCCTTAACCTTTCACTTTACCTTTTTGGTTTCTGTTCAGTGTTCAATTTGATCATGACTACACTATACCTACTAAAAATCTATCCCTACCAAAAGAAACCCATAAACTATCTTAACACAATTACAAAACACTCTTTACACAAATAAGTCAGAGAAAAAAAAACAATTAGAAAAACATTAATTGTACTTAGTGTCAACTAGAAAAAACGCAGAACTATTAAATAGTCAAAAATCACTCTTTAATCAAGGGAAAAGGGGTTAGCGCTACTAATACGACAACAGAGCTGCTTTCCAAGACTGCACAGAGTCAAGACGCCCTTGTCTAGCCCCTGGGAGTGCCACAGACTCAGGATGGACTCCAAGGAACAAAAGAACTTGGGGAACCTATATACCACTCTAGATGACCTGGGGGCTTTAGGATTAGAGGGACAGTTGATTGACTTAACAATGGTGAGAAAGGAAAATGAGGAGTTCCAGACAGGAATAATAGTGAGGGGCTGATGCCTTACAATGGACACAAAAGGGAAAGACTCAGCTCAGGGCTGGGTCACCTTGGTCATGGACCTTAGCCTAGGGGGAGAAACCAGTGGGACAAAAGTGATGCTTAATGTTGGATGGGATTAGCTGTTCCCACCCAAACTACTAGAAAGTTCACTGTCTGGTGAAGAGGGACCTTCCCTCAGGGGGAAACCTCTCCTGTGACAAGGTCAAAACCTGGGGTTTCTATACTCAAACTAAATAAACTGGGGATCTCTAGATTTCCATGTTGACATTAGATATGCTGAGCCAATGTAGTGAAAATGACAGTCCTTAGTAAATTAATGTGTTTGTTTTAGACCATAGCATACTACCCAAAAATTATTTCATAGAAATGTAGAAAATAACAACAAATTTCATCTAGAAGAACAAAATGCCAAACATATCAAGGAAATAATTTAAAGGAAGTTGGCCAGACATATCAGATCTCAAACTATTAAAGGATGATAATCATCCAAAACATCTGTCATTGCCTAAGAAGTAGATTGGTGGTTCAATGAGATAGATTAGGTAATGAAAGATGTGGATTATAAAACTCCTAGAGATGATAAGATTGAAAGTGTCTATGTCAGTACCAGCAAAAATGGCTGCTTTCAGACATGGATCTCTTAGTAATGCAATCTGACTTCTATATTAAGTTAATAATAGGTTTAATATTGTAAATATACAAGGAAGGGAATAGAAAGGAGGGCCAAGGTAATTCCCTATCTCTGAATCTCTAATTACTCTACCCTCCAAATTTAAAAAAAGCTTGCAAAAGACTGTCTTCTTTGACTTACTGATAAGTATTGTTAGGGTTCCAGAATAGATCACCCAAAGGAGCACACAGAGACAATGCAATTCAGGCAAAGGGAAGTTTATTACTAGCAGTTGATTTTTACCACATAACATTCCCCACTTCTGGTTGTTCATAATGAGGAATCTTACTCATGGCTATATTGTTATTACATAGTTTAGGGGGTTTGTACTTTTGCCTTAATACCATGAGCTGGACAGTGTTGATGTAGTCCTTCACAAACCGAACCTTTGAGTCTAAGGAGCCTTTAGCAACACAGGGGGTCAAATCTGAGGACATACACAACCATTGGGCGCCTTCAGGTGGGAGAAGGTATTTACTGTTGCTAAGAGTCACAAGGATGTAAGGGAGCAAAAGAATTTCCCTGACAATAGTCTGCCCGAGTTTCTGGGGATACAATGCCCATGTCATCTCCCCTCTCTCCAAATATCTAGGGGAAAGGGGGCGATGGTCTCAATATTCTTTAGCTTCTTCAGAGCTGAGAATGGTTGTAAAGTTGTCCCTATTGTTAGGAGAGAGAGGTATTGACTATAGGCAATGTCCAGGGCTTCAGGCTGGGATAGTTGCCAAGGTTAACAGGAAGAGAAAGGCTGCAAACACAGGGTCTTTAGGGGAAGTGTCCTCAGTGAATGCCCGGGTCCTAGGTAGGTGGGGACCTGCTTGGAGATATGAAGGATGTCCAGCAACTGCTTCCCCTGATTGACAGACAGGTCACAAGGGGGAGAGTCAGCCCCTAATATAGAAGTGTAGAAGCCAGGACTGGGGCAAAAACTAGAAAACCAGATAGAAACAGAAAAAAAAATTAATAGCAATTGGCATTTACATTTTTGCATTTGGGTATCTTAGCCAACAGACTTCTTCAGAAATCTTCTGACAGGAATAGATCCCTTTAGGAAATAGGATTCCTGAGTTGTTTGCAGAGTTGGTATGTGGTGTTTCTGTCAAAGAATGTCCTTTTGCAAAATACACATTAACTATAAACATCTATAACATTATTTTACAGGTGAATTTCTTTACCTCAGATTTTGGGGGGGGGGATTCAAAAAGCCTTGAGCTGTATTTCCAAGCTCAACATCCAAACTTCAACTGGGGTAAATTAAGGGTATAAATACAAGCCATCTATGAATAAACTTCACCTACTTCTCAAAGTATGTTCCCTAACAATTTAAGAGTTTTCAATTATTAACCTAATAGGTTGTTTGAGGAAATGGAAACTTTAATTTTACAATTTGTATTATGTGCTGATTATGGGAATGTCACAAAGGAAGGAAAAACATGTCCTCATGATCCAAAGGGACACATAGTGAGGGCTTCATGTTCAGGCCAAAGCTATCACTGGATCATGCCATCATTGTGTCACTAAGGATTAACAGCCTAGATGGTCAGAAAAGGTCCATTTCGAGGCAAGCCCAGAATATGCCTCTGTAACCATCCCAGGACTTTCTCTATCCTTGTGTCCTTTGTCACCATTAGATCCCAGACACCTTCTTATTCCTTAAAAGATGAGTCTCACCCATTTCAGCTCAGAGAAATTCTGCTTATCAGCCAATAAGAATTTCCATATTCCTCAAGCAAGCTTTTCTAATCATTTACCCTCTCTAAGGATTCCTTAAAGCCTATGAGTCTACCTTGTAGCAATTATCCTTACATATTCTGGCAATAATTTACATATCACACTTTAGTCACAAAACCTGAAATAAAGAACATGAGTGCTGAATTGAGTAGCTCCCTAGTAATATAAATCAGGACTGTATCATCTCTTGGACCTAGGCCATCTGAAAGACTAAGGCAAGGCCATACAGGAATTACTTCAGGGTAACTGTCCAGAGAATCATATGTGATTGGTGATTTTCCCAGAACACATACATTAATTTTAGAAATTATTCCTAGATCAGGGATCTAATTATAAGAGTAGAACATCTATCTGTTCTCTTTCACCTCCCTACTCATCTTTAAGTCCTATCACACAGTGGTTGTCAACTCTGTGAGATCCTTATTTCAATCCTTAAGTATCATCAATATGGAACAATTATAAGCACTTCTCCTTTCTGTGGACAAGGGAGGGGTTAATAGCTGGTAAGTAATTACCCTAAGACTGTTTGGCTCAATTTAGGTTTTAACCTTGTCCCATCCTTATTTAACAAGTGAGTTTAGCTTAAAATTTTGAATGCATCAGACCCTCTTCATGATAATTTAATCTCAGTGAATTATAGTTTGAACTCCACAACTTCCAAATAACTTTGATTAAGTCCTTTAGTAATCTCTCAATGTGTAACTGAACTGAAGTTCAAGGCATTTACCTGCACTCCTCTCAAACCTCTGTCTAAAGTAGAACAGAACCTCCAGTTTAGTCTTCTTTTGGCTCAAAACATTACCACATACCTGATTAAATTCCATCAACATTATTCCAATTTATAATTTGTTGTATCTATTTCACACTAGAATTCAAGCCCTTCTTGATTTCAGGGCTGGTCAAATTTGTTTTGTTAAGGACATACAGTTTGCATATCATAAGCCTTTAACCTTTTTAGGTGGTATAAATATAGTGCAAATGCACACATAATTTGTATCTGAATACATGTTCATCTCCAGATCACAAATTCCTTTCTATGCATTTTGCACATTTTAAAAAACAATTCATATAATCTTAGTAAAAGAAAACACTGTTTAGCTCAGTACTGGTATTATTAAATCCTATGCACAGATTACCCACTTTAAAAACTTTTTGTGTGTCATATGAGTACTTGTTACTAGTTCTGACAGCACATAAATTAAAATAACATCTGATTTGAAAAATCCCAAGTTTAAATTCTGGAATAAGTTTTCCTCAACAACATAACAACTCTTTCTGGATGCCTTTTACATCTATTAAGTAGCCAGTACAATTTCTGTCCTCATATATTAAAACATTTCTTCTTTATGTCAGACTGGCTATCAATCACATTTAGACAATTCTCAAATTCACTGAACCCATTATGCATTGCAAGATCTAACAAAACAAACCTCTAACTGTGAGTTTTTGTGCTCAATAAAAATCTGGCTAACATTTCTGCATTTAACTGACAAACAGTAATACATAAAATTACATTTGTACCATATCAAAATCATTAGCAATCCTCCCAAGTTGCATGTATCAACCCTTACAATTAATCTTTGAGATGGGGAGGGCCATTGTGGAAGAAGGGGGGTTGTTCTGGTGGGGTAGGCAGTGGAGGCAACATCAGGAGGAAGGGGAGGGGGAAACCCAAGGATCTACAGCCACAGAGGACAAAACTTATTACCCTTCTCCCGGCTCACCAACCCTTAGGGAGAGCGAAGATTTTCCTAGGTAGAAACCCCAAATTCTCATTGATTGTCCTAAAAATCCACACAGGCCACAGACTTGTCCTTCCATTTCAGCCCACCCAACTCCAGCTCCCATCATCTAGCCCATCTGGCTCTGAGTGGGTTACACCTGGGGCTGGGGAAGGGCTCCTCTGAGTGCCAGTGGAGCAGAAAGGACATGGCAGGGGGCCAGTTCATTGCTCCACTGGGTTTTTGGCTTAACTCCTTTTCTGCCGACCAAGAGTTTTATACCAATAGCTGGAGCCTGGGAAGAGAGGAAACCTAGAGACGTATGGGGTTAATGGGGGGTCCAGGGGTGGTGACCCCAAAGGGGGCAACACAGGAGGGGTTGGGGTCAGTGCCTTGGCCACCAGGATGGTAGAGGGGTTAGTGGCCAACACCAGGGGATGGATCCAGGGAGGAGGATCCAAGACCAAGTCCTGCTCGATCAGGATATAAGGCATTTGATCGGGGACACAGATCACAAAGAGAACAAGACAGACAAAAAGACAGACAGACAAAAAGACAAAGAATTCTCTTTTGGGGATTGGAGCTTGCTCAAGGCTCCAGCCCACTTTCCCTGGTGTCCTGCTAAAAGGACCCAGTGTCCCTTTTACTTGTCCTGTGCCTGCAGTGCACAGTGCCCTTGTACTTAATTTGTGCCTGTAGTGCATCCACTACAGGACTTCCCAGGATTCCATCAGGGACTCTGACCCTGACTTCCTAAACTGGCCAATCACCAAGGACTCCAACCTTGATATGTCAGGGACTTTAACCCTGATCACCCCCTTATAATTTGGGGGTCAGAAGGACTCTAACCTTCTGAAGTTTACAACTTTATCTCCAAACCTTCGCAGGACTTCCTTTCCACCCAGCTAAATAGATTTGCTTCCCGGTTTTCTCGACCTGGTCTCTCACGAGAAACAGAAACTGTGATAGTCACAGGTCCACACTCACACACAGGTGGAACAAGACCACTTAACGGAATTGAGCTTAGCTTAGGTCCCCTCGTATAAACCCCTGTAAACCTCAAAATTTCTTAGACTTATAAATGTTGGAAATTTCACCTCAATCCGCTGAGCTACCCAGCTGTCCCTTAAGATTAAAGGGAAGAAAAATAAAAAAACTGCTGATTGACCACCCCAAGGCGGAGAGGCTAGCTGGACCACTTAGCCATATGCTCTAATTCCATGATCTGTTCCCCATAAATCACAAACATCCAGGTACACAGCACAGACACTCGGCTCACCTCAGGAAAGTCACCACGAAAGTTGGGAGAGAACTTCCCGTGTCCTGGAGGTCCTCAGGGTATCATTCAATGGACAAGCCCCCATATTTTACGGTCCAAAAATAGATTACCCAAAGGAGCACACAGAGACAATGCAATTCAGGCAAAGGGAAGTTTATTACTAGCAACGCTAGGGGAGCCCAAGCAAGGGGTTCCGAAGAGGCAGAGTCAGAGTGGAGTTTATATTGGTTAAAGCAGTCATAGTTGAGTTACTTGATGGGGGACGCCTGGAACATTCTGTTAATGATGTTGGCTAGTTTAGCATAACAGGGGGGTGATGTTGGACAGACATGAAAGGTGGGCATATCAGGTGGGCTCTTGGACAGACATGAAAGGTAGGTGACTACGTGACTACTGGCATACTTCAGGGGTCCTGTAATTCCTGGGACCTTGCCCAGAACATTCTGTTGAGGGACAGTCTGTTGTCCCTTACAGAGTGAGCATCAGTTGATTTTTACCACATAACAGTATCACCTATTCTCTCTGCTTGTAACCCAAATCCCTAAATTCTAGCTATTCTGACTTAGGTCACTCCAAAACAGTCTTTGGGAAAGGCACTATAGTTCAATTGCTGAATAAGGATGGTGATTGGATGTCAGAGCCAACCAAAGACCTTCAGGCAAAAGCCCCATAGTCTCCTTGATTACAGACAAGTAAAAATCTCTTTAAACTGTCTTTCTTCTCATGAACATAATGGTATCTTAAAATTCAAGACAGGAACAAAGAATCAGGAACCAATGGAAAGCTAAGTCCAGCTGGAAAGCTGGTCCAAGGGCTCAACCCTCAGGGCACATCTCCTATTGAGGAAGGTCAGTTAATTCCTCCAGGAAATTGTCACTCCAAAGTTTCAATGCCAACAGGAACTCTCCCAGCTCCAGGTTCAAGTCCCTCTCTTATCGGGTCCTGAAATTCCTTTTGGAATCCTCTTTTTCACTTGGTTCCTTCTGTGAGCCAACATGATATAACTTAAAACTTATCTCTATTTTAATAGTAATCAACACATGGCAGTTAATGCCCATAGCAACTTAGTATTTGATAAACCCAAAGATCCAAGTTGTTGGGGGAAGGACTACTATCTGACAAAATCTGCTGGGAAAAATTGGAAAGCAGTATGACAGAGACTAGGGGAGACCAAAATCTCATACCATAAACCATGATAAAGTAAAAATGGAATCTCAATCTAGAAATAAAGGGTGACAGCATAAACACATTGGGGAAAATAAGGAAAAATAACCTCTTGACTTACTGATAAGGGAAATAAATATGACTGACAAGACATATAGAACATTATCAAAAGTAAGTTAATTTTTATTACATTAAATTAAGAAGGGTTTATTCAAAGTAAAGCAGTGCTGCCAAGATTAAAAGGGAAGCAACAAATTGGTGAAAAAATCTTATAGGAAGCAGTTCTGACAAAAGCCTCATCTCTCAAATATAGGGAGAAATGAGTCAAATTAATAAGAATAAAAAGCTTTTTTTTTTCCATTGAAAATAGTCAAAAGACATAAGAGGCATTTCTCAGAGTAAGAAATTGAAATTATTAACCACCACATGGAAAAAAAAAACATTCCATATTACTATTTGTTATCTATTAATATTGTTATTATTGCTATGACTTTTTCCAAGTTACTGCTATTGCTATTCTTGATTGCTATTGTTGTTGCTACCATTATTGTGGTTTCTATTTCTATTGTTAATGCTTTTATTGGTGTTTCTTTTGCTGTTGCTACTGTTATTTTTGTGATTGTTGTTATTGTTATTGCTTTTGCTTCTCCTGAGGAAATTGTGAATAAATAGAAATATAAAGAGGTAAAATGAAAAGTTAAGGTTTTTGATGAGTTTTAATTTAAAACATTCAAACCTGGGAAGATGATAATTGAAATAATTGTTATCTCTGATAATTGAGAAAGGTAAGGTACTTTAAAGTATGGAAGATACCTAAAGTATCTAAGATACTTAAGGACTTTATCATTATTAGAGCAATGAAAAGGATTATGTATAAAAAGAAGGAAGCTCTATAAGTTGACCTAATATCTTGTCCCTACCTCTTCCCCCCCTACCCCCCCCAAAAAAAAAAACAACACAGGGATTGGAAAGAATAAAACATAGGGAGAAAAGAAAAGAAGAGAGAAAAATGGTTAACTGCTCCTTAAGAGTCAAAAAAAAAAGGCAAATACAATGGAGGAGAAGATGTATGGTGTCAGTGAACATTATTCTCATTGTTCTTAGCTCAAAGTGGAAATAACTCCCCACACTCAGTCATCTATAAAAACCTATAGGTACTAAATATATAGCATTAGTAATAGCAATAGCAGTAGCAATAACAATAGCAACAAATACAGCAATTGCAATAAATATAGCAAAAGCAATAGTTCCAGTAATGAGAATAGCAACATAAATAGCAATAGTATAGGTAATAAATAGCAATTTGAAGCATTTTATATGGTTATGGCTAATTTTAATTTTTTCATCTGAAAATGCCTGTTCATATTCTTTAACCAAAAAAGAGCTCTTGAATTTGGTTATGATTATTCCTGGGTGTTTTCATTTTAGGGTCTTTTAGGAGAAGATTGGTGAATTCTTTCCATTTCTCCATTGCCCTCTGATTCTTCAATATCGGGCAGCTTTCCTTGATAATTTCTTGAAACAATATCAAGGCTATTTTTTTTAATTATAGGTTTCAGGTAATCAAATAATTCTTAAACTATCTCAACCTATGTACTAGGACAATTGTTTTTCTAACGAGATTTTCACATTTTGTTCTTTTATTTGTATTCTTTCAATTTTAGTTTGCTTCATAAAGCTTCATTTGGAATCATTAGCTTCTACTTGGCGAGTTCTCATTTTTAGAAAATTATTCTTAAATTTTTAGTGAACTTTTATGCTTCTTTTTTCCCCATTTGGCCAATTCTGCTTTTTAAAAGATTATTTTCTTCATTGATTTTTGTGCCAGTTTTACCATTAGGCCTATTCTGTTTTTTAAGGTATTTTATTCTTTATTTTTTATGCATCTTTTACCAAGTTATTTCTTTTCTTTTCATAATTTTCTTGTATCACTACTATTTCTTTCCTCAATTTTCCTCTCCCAGTATCATCTCTTTCTTTATCTTTTCTCAGAAACTAAGAGAAACTTGATTTTACAACTAATAACCAAAGTATCGAATTAGCATTTTATACCCATGTAACTCAATAACAAATGATACCTAAGTTCCCAAATACTCAAGGTGATAGTTTATTATCTATCAATTGCTTATCAATTTATAATTTTATAAAGCCAAAAAATTTAAATATATAATAATAATTTATATATTTAACTTGAGTCACAAATCTCTTTTATGTGACATTCTTATTTCTTCTTGGAGGAAATCAATGCCTTCCACTTACATTGGCTAGAGTAGGAAAAAAGAGAGGCCTTGGATTAATTGTTTTTTTGTTCTTCTGGCTTTCAAATTTGAGAGAGATGATAGGCCAGTCAAATCTTTCTTCACAAGCCCTCCTCCCAAGTGATAAAATCTCTGGGATGGAGACTAAATGTAGAACTGTGCTTATATCCTTATTTTTATCTTGCTATGTTGGAGACTTTAGGAAATTTCCTGGTGAGAATTGGTAGGTTTCTTTCTGGTTTAGCTGAATTAACTCACTCATTTCCAATAGCAAAGCTCCTTTAGTCACTAATATCTGGTATATATTCTTATATCACATAAGTATAGATATTTAAATATATAGATATAAACATGTATATGGAAGGTATATTAATATACATATATATCTATGTATCTATACTATAGTATACATACTTTCTCTGATTTCTTTTTATCTGTTCATTTCCATTAATGAGTTTCTTTGCTTTTTGCTATGTGTGTTCTTTCTGTTAATGGCACTGGTGGAAAGAGGCTAAGCTAAGTGCTTAGAGTTTGAAACCCTTCCTCTCCCATTAAGAAATAGTGATTAGAAGTTTCACTTGAAAGTTAAAATTACATTGCCTAGATTAATAATATAGATGAGAGCAGACATATCATTTTAGTTTAGTACCTCCTGTTTTCCTTCCTGAAAGGAACAAATCTCATGTGGAGTTCTATGGAGGAGTAGACACTTGAAATGTATCTATTCTGACCTCTTTGAGACAAAGATGATAATGACATCTTATTACATGTAAGATCATAGTATTTCCAGAACTAGAATTGGAAAATATGGAGAATTATTTGTAATGTAGCATGACAGTGTTGGGTTTAGGTGAATTTAGTATTGTATGTCAACAGTCTACTCAGGAAGATACCCAGTACTTTATGTCAGAAGCTTCAATGCCAGGTTATTGATAGAGAAGAAGATGCAGGGAAATAACATGAAAATGGCTACAGAGCAATAGAAAGTAAATGATTTGGTGTTAATGACTATTTGGTATTTATCTTTGCAAACCTAAAGAACCAGAATGGTGTCTGGAATATAAATTAAGCACTTAATAATTCTTGTTGAGGTGAATTGAATTATCCCCATTTCATAATTGAGGAAACTGAGACTAAGAATAATTTAGTAGTGGTAAGATTAATCAATCTTAAATCAAAATCTAGTAATTGGCACAAGTGAGAGCAAATCTTGGTCCCCAGATTTCAAATCCAGTGCTCTTTCTGTTTTGTAATACTTTCTTGCTTACAGTTAAGGCAGAAACATGTTCTATTTTATCTCTACTTCTTTCAAGAGCATCTCCAAAAGCCAAATTAACTCAATTGAGAATGTCTTAAGGTTATAATAGAATTGGAGTCCAGATGGTAGAGTCCAGGACAGGACCCTATATAACTCTCTTAATATTCCTCTCAACACTTTAAAATAATTCCTTGAATCAAATTTTGGAAGCAACAAAGATCTGAGGGAGTTATTTATCTATTCTAAAACAACTCATGAAATCCATAGGAAAGGTCTTTAATATCATAGTTGGCACAGGCCTGGAGCAAGGCAGAAGAATTAGAAATGGGTTTTGGATGAAGTGTCAACAGTTGTAGTTGCAGCAGAAGCAGCAGAACCTTTGGGGAGTTCTCAGTCAAGAGACAGTAAGGGTGTTGGCCAACTTGTCAGAAAGACATTACAAGGTATCCAGTGCTGTTACTAGGTACAGTTAGTACTTTCATCTTTTCCAATGTAAGTGGAAGGCATTGATTTCCTCCAAGAAGAAATAAGAATGTCACACCATAGAGATTTGTGGCTCAAATTAAATATATAAATGTAAATTATTATTATACATTTAAATTTTTATTGGCTTTATAAAATTATAAATTGATAAGCAATTGATAGATAATAAACTATCACCTTGAGTATTTGGGAAAGTAGGTATCATTTGTTATTGAGTTACATGGGTATAAAATGCTAATTGGATACTTTGGTCATTAGTTTTAAAACCAAAAGTTTCTCTCTCTCTTCGTGTGTGTGTGTGTGTGTGTGTGTGTGTGTGTGTGTGTTTGTGTATTTCTCTATATTTTGGGAAGGAATTCCATTTGCAATCTGGTGAATTCTATGAACTACTTCTCAGAATAAAGTTTTTAAATGAATTTTTAAAAAGTTATAGGAATATCAAGGAAACAATTATATTGAAATGCCATTATTAAAATATAATTGCTGAAAAAAATTTATGGACCCTGGTGGTTAGGAAACCTTAGTCTAAAGCTTTCTGAATGGTCTCAAACTAATACAGGAAAGAAGCCATTAAATTTGGTTGAATATACATTTGAAAGGGCTAAAAGTGATCCATTAATCATCAAAAAAATTTATTATAAGCTCCCTCTTTGCACAATCCTTGGATAGATTCTGGAAAGAGGAGCATTTATTTTGAGGCCTGAGAAAATAGACCACATATATTGGGCTAGTTCTTACCAATGTCCTTACTATTGAAAACCTTGTTGTTAAATGTGAGCTTTTATCAGTACAGGTATTAGACTTGATCATAAAGGAGACATTAGATTGATAGGCTGAACCCTGAAATGAGTTGAAGTAAGATTTGATCCCGTCCAGACATAGGATTAGAAAAAAGTTAAGCAAGAAAACATTTATAACCAGATAGCTCTAAGCTTCCATATTTTTAGGTTTTATTTTCCTTTTCCCCTTAATTCTCTAATAAATATATTAATCATGGATTGTTTCACTCGATTTAAAACAGAAGTTCTTAACCTTGGGTCTCTGAATCTGTCTTTTTAAATATATATTTCAATAACCATGTTTCAATATAGTTGGTTTTCCTTGTAATCCCATATATTGTAATGCATTTTAAAACGGTACAACACAGGGTCCATAGGTTTCACCAGACTGCCAAACAATTTATGACAATAGCATCAAAAATAAATAGAAAGATTGTTAAGCATTTTTTAACTTAAGAAAGGGAGGTTAGTCAATTTCCAGTGTGGAAAGGCAAAGGTAGCGAGGGGCAGATTATTCAAGTTCCATCACTAGGGGAAATTGTTGAAGCCTGGTGGCAGTGAGAAAAGGAATGATGAAATCCGTTGGGGACAAGTTTCAGAGTTCAGTAGAAGACATTTTCACCTTCCAGATATATTTTTCAGCCTGTCTCTGACCTCCCTAAAAAGCTCATCTTTGTCTGAATTCATTCCCTTAAGCAACTTTGTTTTCTGACCTGTTCCTTAGATACACTCTCCTTAGTGCTCAAAGGAGCATTTTACCTATCCCAATCTCCCATTTCCATCCTTCTGCCCCTGCACAGAGTGCCTTAAAGTCCTCTCTTGTGAAAGAGGTCTTCATTGTTTTAGTACTGGCTTTTTGGAGAGCCTTACTCTGAAGGTGTGGAGGTTTTTATAAGCAAAGTTATGTACCCTTCCACGCATTATGATCCTGTTCATGTATTCATTCCAAAACTATCAGTATGTTCAAATGAATTAACATAGCATCAGCATATAACATTTTTGTTTCCAGCTTTCTTTATTTACCCTTCTCCATCAGTGGGCTTCCTACTCCCTAACTAAATCCCCTGCCTCTTATGAGGCTGTCATAGTTATACATATACATGAAGATTATTAGTTCTTGTTCAAAATAAGAGTTCATACAGAGTTTGGTCTTAATCCTCTATGTACTACTGAGTATCTTAATAAGTTGAAAGGAAAAAATATGCATATCCAAGCTCTTTAATAACAACTGCTTGAACAACTGCTCTGTTGTTCCCTTTGGGAAAGAAATCCTGAATATATTTCAGTATTATCAATAGATTTATTCAGTAAAACCATGTATCTTTTTGTAATTAAACAAGTCTTTACTGCTTGGATTTCATAAGTAACTAACATGGGAAACCCCTTACTGAGTTATAGCAACATGTTAAACAAGGAGAAATTAAATGCAGTATTTATTTCCCTTTTCTTTGTTAATGAACTAATTTCAACTTTGTGAATTCTTTTACATCTAATTTGTAACAATAATATGGCATGGGTCAATCGATTTGAAGAACCTTTAAAAACATCTTGAAACTACTGCCATCAATTCATTAGTAACAATTTCATTATACCACCATTTTCCTTGAAGTCACATTTGAACAGTGTTAAAAATTATTGAAACAATTGGGTGAATCATTAACATAGCTTCTCCAATAATCCCTACCCCCTCATTCTGCAGATAGACCCACCAATTACAGAGAAAGAAATTCAGAGACCTAAGGAAGATAGAAAAAAAACCCACCAAAAATAAAAATGACCAAATGTTTCCTTTCCTTTTAAAAACATTTTCCACTATTCACAGAACTTTTTTTAAAAAAATTATAGATGAGGCCATTCAAAAGAAAGGCAAGGAAGAAATGTGCTTTTATTTTACACCTGCTAACAGGTGCTAAAATGTGTTTGAATTCTCTGAATGGAGGTTTCTGTTGCCTGCATCTCATTATCATAAAACTGAAGATCAAACAGACTGTGCAATATTGAAGCTGATTTAGTTTTCAAATGCAAAGCAGCAGCTGGATTAAAGCACTGGGCTATTGGAAAAACCTGGAGAGAGATGCCTAACATCTTTAGTCTTCTGGTGTTCATTCCCCTAGACAATGCCCAGCCTGATTGGATATATAGAAAAAAGAAAATCCATCATCTTCTTATTCTAATAAGTTTCATCTCTGGAAACTGATGTGTGGCAAGCATCAGAAGGTCATTCTTTTTCCTTGCTAAGAAGGAATAACAGCTCAGTGATTGCGACTTGAATTGTACTAGGAGGGCATTTGGTAGGAACAAATTGGTTTTACTCAGAACGTATTTGCTTTTCTAATAAGACCTTCTGTAAAGCTTTTTATTTGAAGAATAGTTCTTCCATTGGGAGAGGGAGGAAGGAAGATACTGATAGTGAGCCAAAGAAAGGCCAGATCCTTAAGGTGCTAATACCATATATTTTTCTACTCAGCAGGAAGTTCACTGAATAAAAGGAGCAAATCTTTAATAATAGTACTGGTATTTAGGTAGGAGGCCAATATGGATGTGTGAAAGGTGAGACACAGGAGGTACATTTTAGGAAAGAGCAAAGGAATCTCCTCATTAAGTTGGTCCTAACAATTGAAGACACTTTGGCTCTTACAGATAGATCCCTTGCTGGACATAGTATTGCCAAATGTCTCTGAAAGAAGGAGATGATTTTCAGATGCTTTACTATTATAATATTAATTCCAGATAATTTGATTGTGGAAGATGAATTCTTTCACTAATCCCTATCTGAGCCTTCATCAGAACAAACTATTTTAAGTGTTATCAGGATAATATGAAAACTGTGAGACTGACACAATGAAATCACAATACAAGGAATACGTCAATATATTGTGCCATGAGATCCCAGGAATTTCAGGGTACAAACTACTTCCTGATTAGAGTATTTCCTGTATTTGACTAAGAAATCCCTTCTTAAAAGATTTCCATGTATCTCAAACTCTTTACTACTCTTTTTGGACCCAAAGACACAAGGATAGAAAGCCCTTGTTAGATGATTTCTAAGTAGAGTATTTAAATTTAGATAGAACTATTTATTGAACATTATGATGAGTCCTTAACTATGAGATTTGTATGTTTTTGGGTACTTTTGGTTCCTACTCCTGGAAGTAATACAATTCTACAATATCAGACCTGTTAGTGACTTGAGGCAAAGAGGTATTAAGAATTTTCCAAAGGACAGTAAGTCAATAAACATTTATTAAGCAAATACTATATGCTATGCAGTCTAAACAATGAAAGGCAAAAGACAATCTCTAATCTCAAGGAGTTCACATATTAATGGAGGAAACAAGAAAATAACTATACAACCAAGATATATACAAGGTAAATTGGAGGTAGTCATCATAGAATAGACTTAACAATAAGGGGGATTAGAAAGGCTTCTCATAGAAGAAGACATTTAACAAAGACTTTAAAGGAGCTAGGAAATCCAAAAGGCAGAAATGAGAAAGCAGTGTGCTAGCAGTGAGAATACCCAATCTAGAAGTGGAGTGTCTTGTGGGAAGAAGAATGGTAAATGCCACTAGATTGCAAAGTAAAAGTAGATGGGGGAGGTATAAAAAGCCTAAAAATTTAATAGGTGGTCAGGTTGCAAAGAGTTTTGAATATTAAATGGTGGGCACTTATTTAAAGAGGCTTTTCAAACTTCATAGCCTCTTAGACTACCTTAAATTACCCAGTGTTTCTTTTTATTTGGATCTCCTCTATTTAAGTTGATTCAATACAAGAATTCTTTTGTATTCTAACTCTAACATTTCTGCTTTATATTTATTCTTCTTTCTTTTCCTGATGTCTTTCCCCTAAATAGTTGGGATCCAGCTTTCATTGTTCTTCTTTGTTCTACCCATTGTTCTTGCTCATCTAGTTTTCATATTCTATTTATAATAAACAAATATACTTTATCTTATAGAAACAATAATATCATTTTTACATGAATGCAATAATGTAATTAACACTAATGTTATTTTTTAAGGAACACCAAAAACTGGAAATTGACCTTTAATAGCTTGTATTAACATTATTCATATTCCATTTTATTTTTGTTTACCTTGTTAAATATTTACTAATTATATTTTATTCTGATCCTTGCCACACTCCAGAGTACTGGGATAGGCCTGGTGTTTAAAAAAAAAAACTAATCTGTTCTTATTTGTCAACTACCATACATCTCTGTATGGGTCTTCTTTTTCTACTAAATTGATTTCCTCAATCTGCCCACATAATCAGTGCAATTGAAACCATACTGTCATAATAATTAGACTTTGAAAAAAATCCTTATCTTCTGTCTTAATATTAATGCTAAAGAATAGTAAGAGCTAGGCAACAGGGATTGAGTGAAGTGTCCAGGGTCATATAGCTTAGAAAGGGTCTGAGACCAGATTTAAATCCGAGTCCTCTCAACTCCAAGCCTGGAGCTCTGTTGTGTCAACTATCTTCCCCTTGATTATATTTTAATTCTAGTTCAGGAATCTTGGTGACATTGGAAAAAACCAGGTAAACCTGTAAAGCAGCTCTTCTTTGATGAGGTGGAAGTCACCAATAAAAATCTTTGTGATAAAACTGAGCATCTATAGGTGCTACTATTCCCCCTTCTTTTGTGCCCTCCAAACCCTAAGACATTTTTATCTATCCTGCAGCTTCAGGACCACTAGACTTTTACTCTACTTCCAAACCGAATCCCCCTTGGTCTTGTCTCTCCATTTTGACTGAAAACTCTTTGAGATAAGCCACTATCTCACTTTTCTAATTGAATTGCTATCTCTAGGCATTGCCCTTGGTTGTATGAATGATTTCTCATTCAATTAGAGCTAGAAGTCATTGTAATGATCATCCAGTCCAATCCCTTATTTTTATACATAATAAACGGAGACACAGACATGTTAAATGACTTGCTCAGTGTTATATGTCCAATGTGGTACTCCTGGGATATAAATGAAATATTAAAAGGAATTTAAAAAAAAACTTTAATTTTCAGATAGAAAACCATAAATTGTGTTTATTTCACAACCAGAGGAACTGATAGGCTATCTCAGCTTGACAATCTATATAACCTTTCATTTACATTAGCCAATAAGGATGTTTGTTATTGAATAAAAAAATAAAAACCCACCAAGTGTGAAGAAATTTGATGTCCTTGTTTAATTCAATTGTATTGTATAAACATAATATGTATGTTAATCATATTGACTCCTATGGAGAGTTAGTATATAAATTCTGTTGTTAGCTTAAATAGTCAATATTTGTGTTGACACAACCAAAATAAGGTAGAGATTGAATAAGTAAAAAGCTAACAAACCTCAGTCTGGGGAGGAAAGGGGTGAAGAGGGTAAGAATTGACTAAACTAGCTAATATTCATAGAGTGGGCAAATGCACCTCTTTTTGACCTCAAATCGGTCATGTTGTCCTCCTGTTGGTCAGTTTGTGTGTGTGTGTGTACATACACATATATACATGTCTGTGCATAAACTTCATGTATCATATATGGAATACATGAATGTGATCTCACCTTTTAGCCTAGGTGAATGATTGAACAATACCGATGTATCTGTCACCTGGCTGCAATTTTCTCTGATTGGAAATGCACAGTTCCAATATAGCAAGGCACACTTTTCAGGAGGTGCATAGCAGTGCACCATGTCATGGCTATTTTGGTTTATTGTTCCCTTGTTCCATTCTGTACTTCATTACCTTTTTTAGCCATATAATTAATCTCTGAGCACATGGGGAATTTCCCCCTATTTTGCAAGATGAGACGTTTACACTGTTCATCACATGGGAGGACGGGTCTCAATAACATGGATCTTATTACTTACCTCAGAAGGGTAGTTTTGAGAATGATTAAGGCGATGCGGAGGGAACCCTTTGGATATCTGCGAGGAACTTATCTAAGACCACAGTAACTTGTAGTACCACCTACAGCCACAGGAGGGGAGTCTTATCCCAAGAAACAGAAATCTAGCGAGGCTGACTTTCAGCACTATCATGTTACAATTAATATTTAATAGGATATGTGTTGATTGAAGCGGGGATTTATGATCTTCGGCTTGATTAGCCACATACACCGTGCTATAGCATCATATTAATGAGAACAAGCAGGGACCAGCTCTTTTACGAATAGTCTTAGCAGTGGTCACATCCGACAGAACTCGCAGTGGCCAGGATCTCTTGTCCAAAGCCATTACCTCTTCCTACTCCGTCAACAGGAGTTTTGTGCTTAGAGACTGAATGAATTTGTGATGGATTTAATCAAGCGAACAAACATAATAGTTTTTCTCTAAATGTAAATGCGTATGCTTTTTTTCTTTAGTGTAAATACACGAGTCCTTTATTCAGATAACATTTTTGCATCTATCTGTTTAATATTGCTTGAATGGAGATGATATTGAAAAACAATAGAGTGCTCATAATTGTACGTTCTTTTGCCATCTTCAAATGATTTTGAAAAGACCCACAGAGAGGTTCTCCCCCCACCTCCTTTTCCTAATGGGATAAATTAGATTCTAACCTGTGAAGTTGAGTCAAAAGAATAAGAGGCAATTCTTGGTATGGTTTGGAAGACTTTACGTTTCTACTATGATTCTTGATTGTGTTGTGAACAGAACTGAAATGCCAAATAATTTTAAATTAGTTATAAGAAAGTTATTCACCTGGCAATTACGTTACTTAGGTGGGTTGGTGGAACCAGCCACTGCGCATCTCAGGCAATTGATCTAAGTTCATTCCTACAATCATCTGAGGTGGTTTACCATTATAGGAGCAATTGTTCTGCTGATAGATGGTTTTCAAAATGTTAATTACTCAATAACTATAAAAAAGAGCTAACTTTTTTAAACTTGTGCAGTTGCTTTATCTAGAGGCAGCTCTTTTCTCTCTTTTTTTCCTGTCTGTGTGAATGTGGGCATAAGCAAAGGCTTGTGTAGATTGTATACCGGACCTGAGGTTTCACTGTCACAGGAAAGTTCTAGTGATGTTATTCCATTGATGGCTTTGTAATTTATACTCAGAAATTAGTTTGGGTCCTTGAGAATTAAGGGACTTGCCCAGAGTCACAAAGTTAATGAGTGTCGGAAGCAAAGCTCTAGTCCTTGTCTTCTTCCTGCTGAGGTTAGTTTTCTGAGAGAATCGACTAGGTGGTGCAGGGAATAGAATGCTAGACTGGACTCAGAAAAGCCCGAGTTCAATGTTGCTCTGAGACACTTCTTAGTCCTGTAACCCTAAGTGAGTCACTTATCTGCTGTTGTCTCACTTTCCTCATCTGTAAAATGGGGATAAAAAGTATCCACTTAAGGGTTTGTGAGGATCATAAGTCATGATTGTCAAACACTTAGCACGGTGTCTAGTATATAATAATCATTACAAAAATATTAGCTATTATTAATACAACCATGACACAACATTTCTTCTCACAAACGGATGAATTTTTTTTAAAAGTTTGTTCCAAAATATCTTTATCTGTAAACTCTTCAGTTTAACTATATCTCTATGAAGAGCCATGATTTAAAAAATTAGTTATTTAGTATAATGGAAATTATCCTGCTTTAGAGTCAGAGGATGCAGGTTCCAATTCCATTGCTGTTTACTTAGTCACCTTGGGCGCATAATTTAAGTTCTCTGGGGCTCAGTTTCCTTGGAAAAATTAGGTGATTGTACAAGGGGAACCATAATATGGTTTTCTTTTTACATTTCTAAATCCTAAATGACTTTGGTCTCCTGAGTCATATTACATTGATGAGAAACTGCCTTTTCTCTTTCTCTGGCTTCTCTAATTAAAAGAACCTATAATGGACTTCATGGGTATGCAGGGGAAAAGGAAGAGGGGTTGGCTATGTAGTGACAGTAATTTTCTCATTTGGCTATTTTTTTCCCTCTATTCACTCACATGACCAGAAAACAATGAACCTGACCAGGGACATCTTCACTCCTAAAAGCAATGCAACCATGAGGAGCTGACCGTATAACTATCAGCAATTATCTTTTCCATTTACACTGAGGAAGTCAACAGTCTGCCGACTTTGTCCTATATTTCTTTCATGGCTAGGTGTACTTTTAGCTAGTGTTATACCATTTTGAGACTTATAGAAGAAAGCTTATATTGTCGCCTGTTTCGAGCAGATTTCCAAAAGATCTTTTCCTTAGCTTTTTTAAATGTAAGAAGAGAGTGGAAAAAAGGCTTCATTCAAATGGATCAGAGATGATACTGGATCCCAATTCTGCCTGAGTTTGGCTGGGGAAAGCTCTCAATCCACCACACTATTTCCCCTGTACGTAGGTTAATCAACATGGACAAGAATCCCGTGTTTTAGTACATGCAGTTATCTTATTTGCATCATACTCTCCAATGACATATACAGTAAAAAGACTCTAACATTGTAATTCTCACTCATTCCATCTATATGACTTTGGACAACTCTCTTTAGCAAAATGGAAATAGTATTTACTTTGTGAGGCATCTAAGAAGGTTTGGAACGAAGCCACTTTGTAAATCTGAGTGCCATATAAATGTATGGTATTGTTATTACCCTTCAGTTCCTTTACTAACACTTCTCTTCTATAGCTAATAAAAAGGCACTAGGGTAAGCACAAGTGAAACCCCTAAAAAGATAAAATGTAAGAACTGCATGGAGAAGAATTAGAAAAAAATGAAAAAATACCAACAGTTTTAGATACATTTACCCATTTTGAATAATTAGTCATATTGCCAATCATCTTTTTGTTGCTGAAAGATTTGGAGAAAAAATATTATGTATACTTCAAGAAAAAGATCAGATTCATCACATTTTAGCAATAGAAGGTATCTAAGAGATTATATAGTATAACATCTCCATTTTATAGGTAAGAAAAAGAGGCCTAGAGATGCTAAATGACCTGTACTTGGTTTATATGTTTATTTCTTCATTTCTGAATTGAAAAGCAAAGTCCACTGACATAATTCTATTCCATAAATAGTGTTTAAGAACCTACTTTATACAAGGGGTTGTAGTATGTGCTCGGTTGATAAGAACAAATGGGGAGACATATATTACAGTGGGAAGGAAAAATACATGTGAAAATTAACCATGATACATACAATCTAAAATAAGATAAGCACAAAAGAATGAATAAAGCAAATGCTATGATAAATTTGGAAAGGAAAGATATCACTTTTAACTTGGGGATGTGAATAAATAGCATGAATATGAAGGATATTACAGGGTTTTTATTTTAATGAGAAATTTTGGAAAATTTATAGGTCTGTGAATCGAGTGAGAGAGGAGAGTCAGTGATGATTTCAAATTGATGCACCTACATGAACAGGAGGAGAATGGTAACATTAAAGAAATAGGAATGTTGGGTGGGGGAAATATTACAGTTTACATGTAAGGGGAACGATGAAGAGTTCAGTTCTATAGATCCCAAGTTTGAAGAGCCCATGAAACATTACATTGTTGTTGTCCAGATGATACATAAAAATTACAGGGCTGAATTTCTTTTGAATGGTGCTAGGATGAAGATATTGATTTTAGTGTATTTTACATAAGATATAATTGAATGTAAAAGAATAGATCAGATTATCAAGGTGCACATTGCAATGAAAAACAAAAAAAAATGAAGAAATAAAGGATCTAAGAAGCTAGTATGGAATCCTTAGGAATATCCATATTCAAATGATGAAAGAAGGTTGAAGAGTTAGTACAAGAGATAGTTGGTCAGAGAAGTAAAGGAATAATCATGATAGCAGAAAAGCATGAAATACCAGAAATGAACGTTTATGAAGGGCTTGTCCAGTGAAAAATGCCACATAAAGGACAAAGAGGACAAAAACAAGAAAAAAAATGGGATTTAAGATATAGATCCTCTCAAATATATAGAGAAGTGATTAATATTTTAGGAATACACAGCATTCCCCCCATTGATGATGTTCAAAGGAGATGGCAGTTCTCAGAAGAAAAAATTAAAACTATCTTGAGTCATGAAAAATGCTCAAAATCACTATTTTTTAGAGCAATTAGTGTTAAAACAGCTCTGAGTATGATACTCATCTCATACTCATCAGACTGCTTAAGATAACAAAAAGGGAAAATAAATGCTGGAGGGGGTGTGGAAAAATTGAGATACTAATACATTGCTAGTGGAGCTATGAACTTAGACAACCATTCTGGAGAGCAAAGTGGAACAGTGGCCAAATAAATTGCCATAAAAGTGTATATACCCTTTGATACAGCAATACCCAGAGATCAAACATAGAGGAGGGAAAAATATACCTTACAAAAATATTTTTATTAACTCTTTTCATGGTGGCGAATAGCTCTGTAATATTGAAATTAATATTATACCAAATGTAATATGCTAAAGACAAAATTAAATAAAATATAAAAATAAAATATGATGCTAAATAAAATAAAAATAATATGCTAAATAAATAAATATAATTAAATTATTATACCAAATGTAATATGCTAAATATAATAAACATAATAAGAAATAAAATTTAAAAAAGATTATTGGAGTTGCCATTTATAAAATAATTAACCCTTAAGTCACGAGGATGATAGTAGCTTTTAATAATTTAATTTCAATATAAATATAATCTAAGAAAGAAATAAAGAAGGAAGGAAATAGAAAAATATTTCCTCTTAGCCTACCACCCTAATCTTTCCAGCCCACAAGAATGTCTTCTGCCCTAGCCACCGATGTCTCACAGAAAGACCCCCAGCCAAAGACCTCCAGAGAAGAACCTCTTCTCTTCTATAGTCTCATTTTTTCATAGTCCTCTTTCTCCCAGTCACTTTCTTTTGCTGCGCATTGGTCTATCACACCTCAGGAGCCAATCAAAGTCTTATTTGGAGTGTTCCAGCTATGCTAATGAGCTGGGTCAAATGAGCAAAAAGTTCATGACTCTGGGAGGAAGGGGTTCCCTTTACACAGCTATAAACTGAAGGGATGCCCATCCATTGAGAAATGGATGAACTAGTTATTGTGTATGTTATTAGAAAATACTTTTGTACCATAAGAAATGAAAAACAAGATGTTCACACACACATAAAACCTCAAAAAACATATAAGAAGTGACACAAAGTGAAGGGAGCAGAACCAGAAGAACATGTACACAGAAACAACAGCAATACAATATGATCAATTGTAAATGACTCAACTATTATCAATAAGGAGAGGATTCAGGAAAAATGTAAGAGACTCATGATAAAAATTTGATGCTTCCCACCTGCATAGAAGGAAGAGATAGAAATCTGAGTGCACATTGAAACATGCCATTCTTCACCTTATTTCCTCCATGAATTTTTATCTAGGGTAAACAATATGCATCTTCTTTCACAACATTAGGAAACCTAGAAATATGCATTGTATGATAATATAGGTACAGCCTATATCACATTACCTTCCTTCTCATTGAGGAGGGAGGGGTGGAAGGAGAGAGAACATGGATTGCATAATATCAGAAAACATTTAAAGAAATTGTATTGCCACTTAACTTGAAAAAATACAATTGATGAAAAAATATTTAATAAATAAATATTTAATTAATAGCATCTTAGTGCTTCAAAGGACTTTTTTGTTATCATCTTACAAAGTCATCCCTGACCTACAACAAAGCTGAATATTGGCCAACCAGTCTTTGCCTCAAAACTTATAGTGAAAAAAGAACCTATTTCCTTCTGGTAGAACCTATTATACTGCATCACAGTCCTATTGGAATCAGTCAGTCTATAGGATTCCTACCCCACCTAGCATCATGTCCTCTGAAAATCTGACAAGTATGCCATCCAAGCCTTTACTGACGATATAGATTAAAATATTATTAACACAGAACCAATATATAAAACACAGGACCATGAATTAAATACCGCCCTCCTAACTGACATTGATTTATATCATGGGCCAAATCATTCAAACTTTTTTTCTTGTCAACAAAGATGTTTTTCATTTCTTGTCAATATTTAAATATTTATAGCATATTAATAATTTATCAGTTTAGTTTACTTGGCACATGGAGCCTAGAGGGTGATAGAATTATATCAATTAGGTATTATCTATTATTGATAAAGCAATTACATCTTTTTTTTTAAACTCTTACCTTCTGTCTTACAATCAATACAATGTATTGGTTCCAAGACAGAAGAGTGGTAAGGTTAGGCAATGGGGGTTAAGTGACTTGCCCAGGGTCAGAGAAACAAGAAGTGTCTGAGGTCGGATTTGAACCTAGGACCTCCAATCTCTAGGCCTGACTTTCAGTCTCCTGAAGCACCCTGTGACCCCCAAAACTATGCTATCTTCTAAGTACTATCATTTCCTGTTTTAAGTTACTATAATGCTTAATCTTCATTAGCAGAGGAAAGGTATTTGCTCATCAAAAATGTCTTATACCAGGAAGTGTAATCTTAGCTTAGAATATTTTAACAAGAAGTAGGTCAGTGCATCACCTCACTTATCTCATTGATTTGTAAAAGGAGCATCAATAATAATAATGACCAAACATGTCATATTTGAAAATAACTTGGCATTTCCCTCTTTCTTTGACTAGAAATGGAAAAATACAAAGCCCACAAGTTGATCATACACTCACACATTTGCATCCTTCTTTAGAGGCAGTGAAGGCTACATATATGGCACAAATGCCATTTATAATTTACATTGTTTCAGAAGAAAGGATCAGATTCCAGAGAGCAAAGACATCTGAGAATGGGTTTGGAGTGCTACATATTTACTTTGATATGAATTATCTTCATTTAGGCAGCTTTCACAAAGTTCAAATAGTGTTTTAAATATGTCTGTCTATTGCTGACACTTGCAGATAACATCAACAAATCGGCCTGTCCTGTCCCACCTACTAAGGAAAAAAAAGAAAGAAGAAAGGAACATATTACTCTTGGAGCAAAAGGTCCTGCCACTCTATTACCATTCCCTACAATCTACATACTTAATTAGGAACAGAATTGCTTCTTAGAAAATACATTTCTACTAGTTTTCTTCTGTGATTTTCTGTAACTTGCTATTATGTTTGTCACTTGTAGGTAACAATGAAATACCTGAAGATAAACAGATGTGGATAAATGCTTATGAAAAAGATCTGATACATTTAAACTATTTCTGGTACCTAAAACTTTAATATGATTTTCTAGAGATGACTGAAAATCCTTTGTTATGATTTTGTACTCTACTAGAAGAAAAACAGTCAATTTAATAGAATATCAACATGTGTGATTTTTGATTGATCTCTTTATTGGTAATGGAGATAAATAACTACACATTAAAACAATGAACAGAACAGACTGACATAGCTCTGTTTTTAAAATTAGTCAGGAGATTGTAACCATTGGAAGCAACAGACTTACTAAAATTATTCTTAAATGTCATCATCTCCTTGTGATGCCTCTATAAATAAGAAGTCACACTGGAAAAAATAAAATCTTAATAGCAGTATTTTTGAACCTCTAATTAACACAGCTTTCTCAGCAACTTTACCCTTACCCCACATGACTGATATATACATACATATATATGTATATATATATATAATATATTTGTAATATTATAAAAGATTTATGTAAAAATAGTATTAGGAAATCAAGGCAATAGTAAACATGCCTGTCCTGACTCCTTTACTAATCCTGATACATGTCTAATGCAGATCACTTAGCTGGGATCTTTTGATGGTACATGCCAAATTGGTGATAGACCTATACATTTTTTTCAATATTTATCCATCCAGATATCCAACCTGGTATGAAGGTATGTATAATGTCTCTAATGGTTTGAATGGGTTTGACTAAATTCTAAGAGTAAAAATGATATTATAGTCACTGTTTATAGAAATTTACTCTTAAGTCACAATCCTGTTAGTAGCTCTAATAGCTTTATTATAGTAAGATAAAGATAATTAGAGAGGGAAATATAGAAAGGAGATAAAGAATTACCTAGTCTATCAACCTAAATTCTAACAACCCAGATTCTGTCTCTGAATCTCAGCTTCAGAAACAAACCCACCCTGCATCCTTGCAGCCTTATATGCTGTTCCCTTCACCCACTAACTCTCATATATCACCCCCCAGGAACCAATCACAATTCTTCAATTAGCCTGGTACCACCCAGGGGGTAAGTGCCAGTGGGAACAATTCTCTGGTTGTTGATTGACCCAAATTCAAAATAAATGGAAGGGAGATTAAAATCTGTGATTGATCAAGTCAAAATACAAATTCCCTTATCACAGTTCCCCCCACCCTGTGATTCTATTGAGAGATGAGCATGTTGAAATCTCCTCAATTGAGGGTCTTGGGAGATTAACATGCCTAGTCTCCCCAATGAATCATTTCAAATAACCAATGTTTATCTTCAAGGATTCTCCCACTAAAAATGTGTAAAATATTGCCCTTTCTAAGGGGAAATTACAGGAACTTGGGAACAAGAGGGAAATAAAAAGAAAGAAAACAAAAACAATGGTTGATAGGCTCATTGATAAAAAAACAATTAGGGACAGTCCCCTTTGGCATCAGAGTTTACATTCAGAATAAATGTGTTCAACTCCCTTCAGTTCAGTTCATTCTGAATCTCATGATGCAGTGTGTGGTTTCCATAGGCATCTCCATGGCACCCTCTTCAAAAATTTCACCTTCCCAATTCATGGTGCTGGAGAGTCTCTTCTAAAATTTATCCAAAAGATTTTCAAACTCTGGATTTTAGGACAACCATACAATTAAAACCATACAATCCTCCCTGAGGAGGGTGCAGACCAACACCAGGACCATCCCATAATAATAATAAGAATAAGAAAATTATAAGCAAAAAAGAATAAACAAACTTGCAACAAGTCCTTGGATCACTAACAAAATCCAATTAAAATAATTTATGTACTACAGTGGTAGTCTCTCGGTCACCGAGAATGACATTGTCTTTGTGCAGTTTCATCTAAGGTGTACCCTCATGTGGCTTTGGAGTCCAAAGGCTGAGGCGCACAGTTTGTGGCACACGGGGCCTGGGATGCCAGTTGTTACGAGAGGTGCGGTTGTGGCCTGGTGTCGGCGTTGCAGCGGCAAGACGTCGATGTCGCTCATCTTCAAAGGTGGAGGCGGCATGGTGAATGTGGGCTCGCCAGCTGCTTCTGACAGAGGCAGCGAGTTCTAGTTGCTTTGGTGTAATGCCAGCCCACTTCAAGTTGGACTTTAGCTGATCCTTGTATCTTTTCTTTGGTCAGCCTTGTTTCCTGAGTCCACCTGACAGTTCACCATAGAATACCTGTCTTGGTATTCGCTGTGGGTCCATGCAGATGACGTGTCCAGACCATCGTAGCTGGGTTTTGAGGACCAGGACTTCGATGCTGGTGGAGTTGGCTCTGTCGAGGACTTCCTGATTGGTGATTCGGTCCTGCCATCGGATCCTCATGATTGACCAGAGGGAGCGTTGGTGGAATTGCTCCAACTGCTTCATGTGCTTCCGGTACAGTGTCCGTGTCTCACAGCCGTACAGGAGCGAGCTGAGGACCGCTGCGTTGTACACTTTGAGCTTCGTCGCAGTGCTTACACCGCTGTGTTGGAGGACTTTGCAGCGCAGCCGCCCGAGTGCCTGGCTGGCCTTTTGGATCCTGGCATTGATCTCATGGTCTAGGGACCCGTCGTTGGCGATGGTGCTGCCCAGGTACTTGAAAGTGTTGACGATAGAAAGCCGCGTGCCATCAATTGTAATGTGCGGCTGGTTCGTTGGCCTCCCTGGTGCGGGTTGGAACAGCACCTCTGTTTTGCTGAGTCTGATAGTCAGGCCAAACAGTTTTGTTGCGGTAGAGAACCTGTCCACAATGGTTTGGAGATGATTTTCTTGGTGGGCCACGAGAGCACAGTCATCTGCAAAGAGAGCTTCCAGGATGAGTCTCTCTGTTGTCTTTGTTTTTGCAGTCAGGCGGCGAAGGTCGAATAGTGAGCCATCCAGTCGGTATTTGATGTAGATGCCCAGGTCTAGATCCATCACAGCATGTCATACCACAACACTGCATTTACCCAATGGTAGTCAGGACTATAGCAAATTGCCATATTATAAAAGAAAAAGAGGACTAGATTCTGATATAAAAGGGAAATATGATTCCCTGGTCTGATTTTACCTTTGATTTTAAGGATAGGGAAGGTAAAATGGCAGCCAAACTAATGTCCTTGTCAGAATGTGGTACGGGAGAGTCCAGTGTCTGACATTGTCAAATAGCCTCTTTCTCAAAACTCAAACAAGTCCTCTGTCTTGGTGCTGATACTCATCAATCTCACAGGAATTGTTGGTCTCCTTGACTTGTGCTTTTTGGCACTGTATGGTGGCTCTTTTGTACTCCCTTCTTTTGAAATCAGTCACAAATTTAATAAAAGTCCCATAATTTTTAAAATAAATGGCAGGTTTCTTTAGTCTAAAGCTTTTGGGTATGTATTGATATTGGAGCTAATGGATATTATAAACTTATCCTTTAAAAAGATAAAACAATGCTGATTCGTTTCCTCCAAAAGATTTTCAAGTTTAAAGGCCAAAAGTTCCCCATATAAAGATCAGTAAATATTGAGTCAAAGTATCTGGGTTTGAATCCTAGATGCACTTTTTGACAGTTAATATGGCATAGTGCATAAGAACTTATGAGGAAAAGCTGACTCTAAATCCCCATAATGTACTAACTGCGCCAATCAGTTAGTATCATTTACTAACTCTTTTATTTTTACTAAAAACTCTCAGTTTTACCATCTATAAACACTCTCTCATCTCTCTCTGTCTCTCTCTGTCTCTCTCTGTCTCTGTCTCTGTCTCTCTCTGTCTCTCTCTCTCTCTCTCTCTCTCTCCTCCCTCCCTCTCTCTCTGTCTCTCTCTGTCTCTCTCTCTCTCTCTGTCTCTCTCTCTCTCTGTCTCTCTTTCTCTCTGTCTCTGTCTCTCTCTCTCTCTCCATATATATATATATATATATATATATATATATATATATATATATATATATATATATATATATATATATATAAATCTATTACCTGCCTCAGAGATTTGCTAGGCTCAAATAAGAATATACACAAACAAATACACACACATATACACATATATAGTAATTTGTAAACCTAAAACATTATATAAATATGACCTATTATTTTGCAACATGTGACTTTATTAAGTTTTATCTATCTTATCTGTCAAGTGAAGGAATCAGGCTCATGGATCTCTAAGATCTTATCCAAATATCACTCCTATGACCATATATTTTATTTTATTTTTTAAAACCCCTACCTTCCGTCTTGGAGTCAATACTGTGTATTGGCTCCAAGGCAGAAGAGTGGTAAAGGCTAGGCAATTGGGGTCAAGTGACTTGCCCAGGGTCACACAACTGGGAAGTTTCTGAGGCCAGATTTGAACCTAGGACCTCCCATCTCTAGGCCTGACTCTCAATCCACTGAGCCACCCAGCTGCCCCCGACCATATATTTTAAATAGAGTCAGATTTTTATTTCTTTAGAGAGGAATTATTTGTTTCTGAATTAAAACTGTGTTTTTTTTTAGGGGCAAGCAAGTTACATGACCCCCATTGCCTAGCCCTTACCACTCTTCTGCCTTGGAGCCAATACACAGTATTGACTCCAAGACGGAAGTTAAGGGTTTTAAAAAAAATGTGGAAAAATAGTATTGGAACATAATGACTCTTGACCTTCCTTAGCAACAGAAGTTAAACATAAACATTGGGAAAAATATCTCTTATTCAATGTAATAGCTCCTTGTAATATTAGAATAGGTACTATATTTCTGACCCAAGCTAAATAAATAAATAGTGAAATGAATATATTTCTTTCAGCTTATTTCTCCATAGTGATCCCCCTGCCTTTGGTAGATTGGATGAAACAAACTTGATAGAAAATTATTTTCAAAATTGGTGTATTTGAGGATAGCTTTTGGAATTCTACAGTTTTCTACTCCATGGCAAATGCCTAAGCAGTGCTATAGGAACATAATTCTGGTGTCTATGACTTCCTTCCCTTTTCTTAACATATTCTGTTATCTGGCAAGAGAAATGGTATAATAAAGCAAGCAAAATAGGGTGGTAGTGACATTTTACATGAAGAAAATTAATTAATCAATCATACAAAAAAGGTTTCTTAGCACCTATTAGGTCATCTGATATCTCCCCTGGGGCTGGTGTACGATTCTTTACTGCAATGTATTCTCTGTCTCTTTGTCAGAAAAAAGCACCAATAAGGATCCTGGTTGATATATCAAAATAGCTCTTTCTGATGTTTCACTGCACAAGACTATGAAATACTATTAATATTCACTGTGGCAGGACTTTTATTGTTACCACAGTCAGAGATCATTCAAAAGTATTTTTGTTATGACTGCTAATAAAGAAATCAGTAGCTAGAAAGCCATTTATTAGTTGGATGAAAAAGTCTGCACTTCAAGATGATGAGCACTGTTAAGAATGCTGTGGTATTCGCAGGTTGTTTTTTTATGAAAATATGCAAAATATTTTTCACATCAGTTACTGCAGAACTTCACGTAATGCATCAACCACAAATATTCATTTGATAAAAATGCAGTGGTGAAGAAGTCTGTCAAAGAAAAATTAACAACAACTGAAGAAGCCTCTGACAGGCATGAGAATGGGATATATACATAGTGTAAAAGAATGAAAATGATTGGGAAAGGTCAAAAATTTAATATTCTTAAAGAAAGATTTTTTTGAATGATAATCGAAAGAAGAAGATTTTGCCTAATTGTGAAGGATTATCTTTCAGTAAAGCAAACATGAACATTTACTTCAATTCATGGGGGAAAAAATATTTTTTTCCTGTGGAAGAATGACTGACTTTGCCATTTTTCCCACCATTAAGAATTTCATGTAGTTCTTAATCTTTCTGATTCTTTTGTGTAGCTTTTCTTTTTATTCCTAATTTAGATACATGTCTTATTTTGCTACTAGCTTTAAGTGAAATAACTATCCAAATTTCAAGTATGAGTTTCATTTCACTATAGTCACTGTAATTTGAATGAATTTTTAAAGCTGTGTAATTTCATGTTTATTTAAGTTTACTGAAAAGCCCAGCTAATGTATTTATTTTTTACAAATGTCTTATAAGAGCAAAATCTTAAACAATAACAACAAAACATATTTATTTGTGTTCATGGTTCCCAAATATCCAAAAATATTTGCTTTGAGATTACTTAGAATGAAACTATATAAAATGACCACATGTGTTGCCAAATGCATTACTTTAAAATAAAGTCATCTTCATATCGTCTTTCCTCAAATAATAAAAGTTGCATTAATGGGCTAATCTCTAATATCAGTTTTCTTCGATAAAATGCATACCTAATACAAACCAAAAGAAATGTCACTAATTAAAGAGAGGGTGAAAAGCATTGCAAAAACTCTGATTTAAACATATATAGTACTATTGTTGTTTAGGTCATCTTTATGACCTATATGGGGGTTTCCTGACAAAGATACTTGAGTACATTGCCATTTCCTTGTCCTCATTTGACAGATGAGGAAATGAGAAAAAAGAGTTAAGTGACTTATCCAGATTCACAGGACTAGTGTCTAAGATAGGATTTGTACTCAGGTCTTCCAAATTCCAGACCCCACAGTTTATCCACTGTACCACCTAGCTATTCTATATGCAGTACTACTCTTGAATGGATTAAACAATCCTCTAAGGTAGTGATAGCAAACTTATGGCACAGGTGCCAAAGATGGCACACAGAGTACTCTTTGTGGGCACATGACTGCCCCTCCCCCACCAGAGTTCATTACTACAAAGGCAGAGGGACTCAGGCAGAGCTGCTTTCCTACCCCCCTCCACTGTGCCTGAGGAAATTTTTCACATTCCCTGCCCCTTTGCCCCAGAAAGGCAATGGGACTGCATGGGGTTAAGATGGGCAGTTCATAGACAGCAGAGCTGGAGGGATGCAGAAGCCTTGGGCCACTGCTCTCCCTGTCTCTACACTTGCTGAGTACATTCCTCACATCACCCACCCTCAGTCCAGCAGCCCAATGGGAGCCCTTTCTCTCTCCCGTATGTGGGAGAAGGGGGATGGCACCCAGCACTTGGTAGGGGGCACAGTATCCAGCCTTGGAGGGGGTGACATGGGGTGGTGCCTGGCACTCCTTCTCTGAAAGGTTCTTGCCATTGCTCTAAGAGCTGACTAAAATAGGTAGAAGGCACTATGCTAGACACTAGACATGCAAAATTGCAAATGAAACATTATTTGCCACAAGGAAAGGAAGGAGAGGGATTAGCATTTATATAGCATCTACTACTACCAGCTATTGATTAATAGTTTTTGATTCTTTGATTTTGCAAATAATGAACAAAAGAAACATTTGTCCCAATTTAGTCCCAACAACAACTACAAAGTTGCAAAATAATATTGTGAAATGGCATCGGTATAAAATAGGTGGCTAGAGTTTAATCAAATCCTGTTTTCTCTATTAGAATTGAAGTTATTTTGAGAAACACACATTAATATCTTAATACAAACATCTGAAAAAGAGAAAAATCAATTTAAAGCATGACCTAAACAATTGTTATAATTTTAGTTTATTTTATTAAAATAAATGTATTCAAGTCCACAGCATATTTCTGAAATAATGTTTTCCCTTGCTTTTGTAATTGTTCCAAATCTAAGTCAATTCAATATACAAACATTAAGTATTTACAATACACAAGGCTATCTTAGGTACAGGAAGTAAAAAGACAAAAACACAATAGTTTATACTCTCAAAAACCTAGAGATATGAAACATGAACTTATGAGTTCATTTAAGGCAAATTGATAAATGAGAGAACAATAACATTTACAACCTTCAGGAAAGGCTTCTCATAGGATATGATCCATGAACTGAACCATAAAGGAATTTTTAGATTCAAAGAGGTAGATGGAGAATATTTCAAGTATGAAAGTAGCGTGTAGAAAGACCCAGAGGTGGAAAATGGTAAAAGTCCAGGAAGTAGCAAAAAGCCCAGTTTAATTGAAACACAGACTGAGTGAAGGGCAAACAGTGAAGTCACCCTAGAGAAGATGTTTTGAAGTCATGCTGTGAAGGATTTTATAGTTTGAGTAAAGGGGGTTATATTTTTATGAGGTAACAGGGAGTTGCTTCAGTTCCATAGCCATTAGCATCTATACATATTTTAGAAGTTCTTTTTTTTTCTCTCTCTCTTATTTTAATTTAAAAGAGTCAATGCTTCCAAAGTATACAAAACAACAATTGTAAGATATTGAAACTTTTTAAATTATCTCCCTACTTCCCTTCCTCACTCCTTGAAAAGGCAAGAAATCTGATATAGATTATACAAGTGAATTTCTGCAAACCATATTTCCATGGTAGCCACGTGGCAAAAGAAAACAGAGAGAGAAAAAAAGGAAAGAGTCAAAAATGAAATTTCTTTCCTATCCAAGTTCAAGACTCTCTAAAATCTGAACATAGACCTGGGTTTTCACTGTCCCCAGATGAAGAGCTTCTTGTCTAGATAGTCACAGAACACAAAGATTAAATATACATATACACAAAAATATATTTCATAAGAGAAGTTTTCACCAGCATACTAAATAGAATGACAAACAATTGCTATTCAGAAAACCAAATTTGAGAATACTCTAAATCTTTTTTGCATAATGCTTTAAGATTTATCAGTATCATCCTGTCATTACAGAGTATATTTGTCATAGATCAGCTGAGTATTACTATTACCCTTAGCTTTTCATGCCACACTGATGTGTGTTACCTTCTCTTAGCTAAATTTCTTGATGGCTTTATCAAGAAAGGTTTAACTTCTTAAACACACTTTCAATCTTGTCTTTGTCCTTTTAAGGTGCCATGGGCAGTTGACATGGTTTGGGTTTCCAAGATAGAATTGACATTGCCAGGGCCAAATTCATAAATATTTCTCATGCCACAGATTAGTTCTGAGCCATTTTGCAGCCCTGAGAAGTCTATACCATAAAGAACACTTCCTTTCATTCCAAACCCATTTGCATTTTATTTGTGCCTCAGAGGAGGAACAATCCAAACTGATTAGAATCCGCAGACGCTGTGCATAATGAAAAATTAATTGCATCAATCTTTTCACTGTAGTGGTCTTAACAACTCATTTTCAACTGGTCATTTTTCCACCTGCTCACCAGGGCCCAGGCAGCTGAGGCAAGCATATCTCTGACATTTCCTGAATACCAATGAAGTTAAGGTCACTGGTACATCATGCATGTAGGAACAGAGCATTCTGAAAGAGATGTAACCTGTTTGGACTAGCTAGAACTAGTATGTGAGAGTAGAGGGCAAATAAATCCTTTGGATGAGAATCTAGCTAGGCTCCCTCTGAATAAACAGAAAAGCAAGGAAAGGGAAAGTACATTTCCTACAGCAAAGGTTAGTTTAGCTTCCCTTAATGAGGGCTGTGCTTGATGTGCTGTTGACAAAGGACATAAATCAGGTTTCACATGCTAAAATGGATGCTGTGATTGGTATGCCTGATAAGAACCATAGCACCATGCATATTCATCAAGACTGTTTTTGCTATTGATAACAGAGTTGTTAAAATTGGGTAAATACAGTGATTAGACTCAGTGCTTTTTAGTACCATAGAAAAGAACAATTTTTTCTGCCCTCCAATCTTTTCCCACAATTTTTGCCTATGCTGATTGCTATATAAACCAAGAGATCTAGAGGGAAGCGCCTAGAAATTTAGGTGAAATATGCTTTCGTAGATGAGAATAAGAGTGGCACAAGGTGAAAAATCATTAATGGGTCCTAGTGTGTATTCCTGGGGGTCACACACATATATATATATACAAACACTGAAGTATTGGGGCTCACAGAAGTCTTAACACAGTCATACTAATGCTGTAAAGGCTGGAAAATTCAGGATACTTCTCTCTAAATTCATTTTAATATATTCTAAATTATAAAGGAGGAAGGGTTTGATTTGATAAAAAATTGAAGTACTACTAAATGAATAGATTTTGAATCATTTTTGTTCAGTTTGCAAATGAAATATGAGCCATCATATTAAAAAAATCAACTTCCCAATTCTCCAGGAAATTTATAATTTCCTTTCAGATATTAAAAACAAACTCATACACATATTTATCAAGGAAATGAGTAAAAGTCTCTCTGCCTACACACACACACACACACACACACACACACACACACACACACACACATACCCTAACACAAATAAAAATGGGAAGTAACAAATGAGAATTTCAAAAGTTTCAAAATACTTCCCACAGGAATTTTTAATGGAAAACTTAGGAGGAACAAAGTAATAATTTTTAAAAGCTAGTTCAGCAATTCTCCTGCTGTAACCTATAAGTGCCAATGAAAAGAGAAAATCATTCTAGCAATCCATTAGAAGGCTAGAGATTGTGGAAGCTAATCTTTAATGAAATAAACCAACATATAGAGTGAAGCTAGTAGAGGTGTTTATAATGAAAGTGATATTTATTCATGATTTTGAAAGATAACAATTCTGATCAATGTGATGATTAACCATGATTTCAAGGGGTTCTTGAGGGAGAATACTACCATCTCCTGAAACAGAAGCTATATACTAAAGAAGCAGAATGAGACATAACTTTTGGTCAAATTTGAATTTGTTTCATTTGATTATGAGTATATAATACAAGATTTTTGTTTCCAATTTGTGTAGAAAAATGTGAGGGAGAAGAAAATAAATGCATGATAATTTAAAAAAAAATAAGGAGAGGAATGGGGGATGTTAGCGAAAATAACAAATCACAGAAAAAGGGTATGTATTTGTTAGTGCTGAGGCTGTCTGTTCTTGGCCAGGGGTTCAAGGAAAATGTAACATTGAGAAGGTCAGAGCAAGGCTTTTTTCTAGCCTAAGAAAAATTAGGAATTCAGCACAAGGGGTCTGTGACATTACAGTGGGATCCAGCTTAGGCACAACAGCAGCACAAGCACTGGGGTATGAAGGCAGTGACAAAAATAGCAACAGTAAAAACAGCTTCTGGATCCTTCAATCCAGAGAGGAGGAATGATAACTATTGAAAATGAATTACAAGATAACTTTTACTAGCATTGGGTGCAATGAGGTATGCTATGGCAAGCCAATTTACTCATATCAAGTTCTGGGCCACAATTCTAGAGTCAGGAAGAGTACTTGCCATAAGAGGATATCTGGGTCCCATCCTGGGCAAAGACTGGTACATAGACCAGGAGAGCAGGGACCACACCTCTCCGTGGATCACCTTAAAAATTAGGAAGAACCAAAAACTACAAACCACTTGAACTAACTCTGAAAAGAGCAGCACAAAAGCCTGAAACTTTGCACAATTGCTCATACCCAAGATGAGCAGAGGCTAAATTTAACATAAAGTTAAATAGAACAAAGAGGCTAGAAAAATGAGCAAATCACAACAAAACAAAAACAACAATATGAAAAAAATAATTTGACCAACTTCTATGTTGGCAGTGGAGACAAAAACATAAAGTCAGAAGAAGAAAACAAAATGGAAGTGGCTAAAACCAAAGCCCCCAAATTAATGCTAATGAGATATAAATCAAACTATTCCTAGATGAGTTAAAGAAAGAGATGAGAGTGGTGGAGGAAAAATTGAAAAAAAAGAAATTAAATTGATTCAAGAAAACAGAAAAATTTTAAAAAGCTTGGTAAAAGAGACAAAAAAATACCAAAGAAAGAAATATATTTAAAAACACACACAACAACAACATCAACGAATAATAGATTTGGTCTAAAGTAAAAAAGGCACAAAAATTCAGTGAAGAAAAATATGCTTTTGAAAGCAGAATTGGTCAAATACAAGAGAGACATAAAACCTCATTGAAGAACTTGAAAGTAGTTAAACGGAAGCTAATTATATTATGAAGATCAAGAAATAATAAAAAACAGTAAGAGCAATATAAGAAGGGGTAAAGCAGTGTTCTAGTCCAGAATAATGTAGAGACACGTGAAGGAAAACTCTTCTTTCTTGAGTATAAGGAGAGAGTGCTGACCTAGCCTCAGTAGAACTTAGATGTAATATAGAGCAAGCCACAGGGGAAAGAGCACAATTGGTTCAGTCCAGCCTCAGTAGGGGAAGAGTGGAAACCAACTCTGAAGAAAAGGGAGTAGTGGGAGGAAAACCATTTGGAAAGAACTTTGCCCAGAGAGGTCCAACCTTGTGGGATTGGTCAGAACTCATATCAACCCAACTGAACTGTAAACCTCCACACATGAGGCAAACCAGGCTATTTTTGGAAAGTGTTCAAACTGGGACCAAGAAAACTGAGCTGACATCAAACATAGTACAAACACAGGCCAGCACTCCCTCTACTCTAGGAGTGTAGAATGGAAGTAAGCTTTAGTATATAGCCAAAATCAAGTGAGAAACTAATCACAAAATAAGTAAAAGGCACAGAAAAAGCCCATTTCAACAAGAGAAATGATCAAAATGTGACCTCAGAAGAAGCTAACATTACTAAAATGAAATGTATGAAGCCTCAAAGGAGAATATGCAAGGATGTCAAACTCAAAATGAACTTCAGGAAGGAGTTCCAAAAGAGGACAGAAAAATGAATAAGTGACTTACAATGAAAATTAGTAAAAATAATGATAGAAAAATTAACCACCTAGAATAAAAACTTACTAAAATAAATTCCTTTAAAAAAGAAATAAAATCAATCAGGAAAATACTCCTTACAAAAGGAAGTACAAAGCCTGAAAGAAGAAAATGACTCCCTAAAAATTAGAAATTAGCAAAAGGAACTTGATGACTTCATTAGAAAGTAGGGAACAATAAAAAATATTCAAATAAATGAAAAAAAAAAACAGAAGGTAATTTGAAATCTCTCTTTAGAAAAACAATGACCTGGAAAATAGATCTAAAAGGTATAATCTAAAAGCCATGACCAAAAATTAAAAAAAAAATGAATCTTGACACTACATTCAAGAAATTATCAGGAGAAACTGCCCTGATATTCTTGAACAAGAGAGGAAAATGGAAATTAAAATAATCCACCAATCACTTCCTAAAAGAAAGCCCAAATTTAAAAAAATCTCAGGATTATTATAGTTTCCAAGTCAAGGAGAAAATTCTACCAACATCCAGAAAAAAAAAATTAAACTGAGAAACCACAGTCAGGATATGTAAGACCTATCAGCTTCTCAATTAAGGAAATGGAATGTGTAGAATATCATTTTCAATAAGACAAGGGATCTAGAACTACAATAAAAAATCACCTACTCAGCAAAACTAAGGATAATACTCAAGGGGAAGAAATGAACATTTAATAAAATAAAAGAACAGAGGAAAGATTTTAAAACCAAGCAAGATCTGGGAAAAAAATCACAAAATGTAAAATCAATAATTTTGATTACAACAAATTAAAAAGGTTTTATACAAACAAAACCAATGCAACCAAAATTAGAAGGGAAGCAACAAATTGGGAAACAATCTTCATAACAAAAACCTCTGACTAAGGTCTAATTACTCAAATGTATAAAAAGCTAAATCAATTGTACAAAAAATCAAACCATTCTCCAATTGATAAAAGGGCAAAGGACATGAATAGGCAATTTTCAGTTAAAGAAATCAAACCTATTAATAAGCACATGAAAAAGTCTAAATCTCCTATAATCAGAGAGATGCAAATCGAAAAAAACTCTGAGGTACCATCTCACACCTAGCAGATTGGTTAACATGGCAGCAAAGGAAAGTAATGAATGCTGGAGGGGATGTGGCAAAGTAGGGACATTAATTCATTGTTGGTGGAGTTGTGAATTGATCCAACCATTCTGGAGGGTAATTTGGAACTATGCCCAAAGGGCAATAAAAGACTGTCTGCCTTTTGATCCAGCCATAGCATTGCTGGGTTTGTACCCCAAAGAGATAATAAGGAAAAAGTCTTGTACAAAAATATTCATAGCTGTGCTCTTTGAGGTGGCAAAAAACTGAAAAATAAGGGGATGCCTTTCAATTGGGGAATGGCTGAACAAATTTTGGTATATGTTGGTGATGGAATACTATTGTGTTCAAAGGAATAATAAACTGGAGGAATTCCATGTAAACTGGAACAACCTCCAGGAAGTGATGCAGAGTGAAGGGAGCAGAACCAGGAGAACATTGTACACAGAGACTGATACATTGTGGTACAATTGAATGTAATGAACTTCTCCATTAGTGGCAGTGCAATGATCCCAAACAACCTGGAGGGATCTACAAGAAAGAACACTATCCACATTCAGAGGAAAAACTGTGGGAGTAGAACCACAGAAGAAAAACAACTGCTTCAATACATGGGTCAATGGGAATATGGTTGGGGATGTAGACTCTAAATGAATATCCTAATGCAAATACCAACAACATGGAAATAGGTTTTGATCAAGGACACATGTAATACCCAGTGGAATTGCATGTCAGCTATGGGAAGGGTGGGGGAAGGGAAGTGAGGGAAAGAATATAATTCTTGTAACCAAGGAATAATGTTCTAAATTGATTAAATAAATAAATTTTAAAAAAAGGAAAAAAAATATGACTGTTCAAATGGAACTGGAGGGGAAGGACTAAAAAAATGTCATTTTTAAAAATTTTATGGGATAAAGGTACAAATTTTAGCTTGGCCCACATAAGATGATCTGAATGAAGAAAGGGCAGATTAGAGAAAAAGGGAAGGGTACTTTAAAGTTAATTTGCTTCTGTTTGTATAAGTAAATTTTTTCATGGTCACTTGGGATTTATCATATATTTTCATTTTTATTTAAGCATTCCATTTCTTTGCTTCCCAATCCCCTTCCCCTTAGTAGAGGGAAGGAGGTAGGGCAGAAGGGATTGAAGGAAGAAGGAAGGAAAGAAAAAAGGAAAGACTATAAAAAAAGTCTTCATTATAAATATTTATTGTCACGTTAAAGCAACTTCCCACATGGGCTATGACCGAAAATATATTGCTTCTTTCTGCATCTTGAGTCCATCATTTCTTTGGAAGATAGAATGCTTCATCTTGTATCCTTTGTTATTGTTGTTAGTTATTTCACTGATCAGAATTAGCTCTTTATAATTTTGTTTTAATAAGAAATTTTAAACATTTAAATTAATAAAATATTTTAAAAGGCTAAAAAAAAAATAGAACAGATATTCCTGATGAAATGACCAAAGCTAAAATAGACAATTTGAAGAGAGAATTTGACACTGAAGAAAGACATAAAAAATAAACAAAACAAAACCCCTCAAGTTAATCAGTAGGAATAAAACAATCATGTCCCTGGTGTGGGAAGGTGATAACTATAATACTCAAGATTTCTATGGTACAAGAGATTCCTACAGTATGTAGTATATTTAAAGTAACCAAGGGAAACAAAGAGGTTAAACTAATTATATAACCTGCATAGGAAAGTGATAAATAGAATAATTAAGATACTTATGGCACAAGAGATATTTAAGATATTTTAAGATGATAATGGAAAACAATGGGGTTAAACTGATTGCTAATAAGGATAATAACTAAGATGCTTAACATATCTATTATACTTCAAGGATCTAAGAAAAGTAGTTAGTATATTTAAGGATTTGAAGATATTTAAGAACTTCATCATTATTAGGGCAATGAATAGGAAAACATGTCAAAAGAGAATAGAGAGTAAATTGAATATGATGTGATGAAATAAAAAAAATCAAGTGATAAGAACGAAGACTACACTGAGTAAAAGAGGAAAAGAAAGTTTGGAGTGAATTATCTCACATGAGGAGGCATGTACAGTGGGTTTTTTTCCCCTCCTGATGCTCAAGGACCTGACTGCCACCATGAATGACATTGTAACCATCAAAACAAGGAAGTTTAGGAAAAATACAGTCTTTTTTAATGTAAATAAATGGTCATTGATCTTCTAATACCCAAGACTGAAATTTGAGAAAAACTGGCCAAGATGTACAAAACAACTGCAGATGTTATTTTTGTCTTTGGATTCAGAACCTATTTTGGTGTGGAAAAACAACAGACTTTGGCATGATCTATGATTCCCTTGACTATACAAAAAAAAAAAAAGTGAACCAAAGCACAGACTTGCAAGGCACAGCTTGTATGAGAAGAAAAAGACATCAAAAAGTCAGTGAAAGGAGCACAAGAACAGAATGAAGACAGTCAGGGGTACTGCAAAGGCAAACATTGATGCTTGCAAAAAAGGTTCGTGTTAGAGAAAGATGTATATTCATTCATTCAAGATTCAATGTCCTCAGCCACTCTGCAATTGCTCCACAGCTCCTGGGACCACACTGCATCAACAATATAGCTTTAATTCTATGGTCCTATGAAAATCAATATCTCAAAGATTTAATTCAGTTCAAGTCAATAAATATTAAAGACTCAGTATGATCAGGGGGAAAAAAGAATCAATATAGTAGAAGGAGGTTTGGCATAAATTGGGAATAGCAAATCAACTTAGGTATAGAAATCCATCTTATCCAATAGAGAAGTAAGAAAAGGATAGGGAATCATAAAAAAAAAGTTGTAGGACAGAAAAATGGAGGGAGAATATGGGGAGGTAGATAAATAGAAACAAAACCATTTGTGAAAAGGGAAAAGCTAAAAGGAGAGAAAAAGATAGACAGAGAAAATATGATGGAGAGAAACACACAGATAATAATCACAACTGTGAATGTGAATAGAATGAACTTACCCATAAAATGGAAGAGAATTATACAGTGGATTAAAAGACAGAATTCCATAATATATTGTTTACAAAATAAACGCATCATTTTTTAAAAAAGGAGATACATATATAGTAAAAGTAAAGGACGGGAGGAAAATCTATGCTTTAGCTAAAATTTTAAAAAAGCAGGGGTAACAACTATGATCTCAATCAAAACAAAAGTGAAAATTAATTTAAGAGATAAAGAAGGAAATTACATAAACAAAACCATATATGAGGGAGTAATATCAGTACTTCACATATATGTGCCAAATGTCATAGTATTTAAATTCCCAATGGATAAATTACATGATATAAAGAGGAAAGAAGCAATAAAACTTTATTAGTAGGCATCACTGCCCTTCCCCTCTCAGATTAGATAAATCAAACAAAAAAATAATTAAAAAGAATTTAAATAGGTGAACAAAATTTTAGAAAAGTTAGACTTGATAGGCCTTGGGGGGGGGGATTTTGGGAATAGAAAGGCATATACCATTTTTTTTTTCAAGAGTACATAAAACCTTCACAACTTGAGCATATCATAAGATATAAAAGTCTCAAACCAAATGCAAAAGAGCAGAAATATTAAATACATCCTTTTCAGACTGTAATGCTATAAAAATTACATTGAACAAATAGATCTGGAGGGAAAAAAGAATAGAAATTAATCAGAAATAAAATAACTGTATCTTAAATAATGAGTGAAAAAAAAATCATAAAAATAATCAATAATTTCATTAAACAAATTTGTAGTAAGGAGGCAAAATACCCAAAGTTTGTGGATGCAGCCAAAACAGTACTTGGGGGACAATTTATATCTCTAAATGTTCGCATCAATGAAATAGAGAAAGAGCAAAGCAATGAATTAGGTATGCAACTAAAAAAAAAAACAACCTAGAAAAATAATGAATCAAAAATCTCTAAACAGCAACTTAGAAATTCTGAAATGATAGTAAAAATTAATAAAATCTAAAGTAAAAAAGTCATTCAGCTAATCAATAATAAAAGGAGTTGTTTTGTTTTGTTTTTGAGGGCAATAAAATAGATAAATTTGGTTAGTATGATTAAAAAAAAAACAAGAAAACCAAATGATCTGAATTAAAAATAAAAAGTACAAAATTACAACCAGTGAAGAAAAAATTACAGCAATTATTAGGAGTTATTTTGATCAATTATATTCTAGTAAATCTGATAACCCAAGGAAAAAAGTGATTTTTTTCATTTATTCATTTAAAATATTTTCCTTGGTTACATGATTCATGATTTTCCCCACCCCTTTTCTCTCCCCTCTCCCTGAGCTGACAAGTAATTCCACTGGGTTATACATGTATCATTGTTCCAAATCTATTTCCATATTTTTAATAGATCTTTTAGTAATCTTTTAAATACAAAACCCCAATCATATCCCCATCAAACCACATGATCAATCATATGTTTTCCTGCTGCATTTCTACTCCCACAGTTCTTTTCTCTGGATGTGGAGAGCATTCTTTCTCATAAGTTCCTTGTTGTTGTCCTGGTCATTGCATTGCCACTAGTAGAAAAGTCTATTACATTTGATTGTCCCACAATTTTTCAGTCTCAGTATGCAATGTTCTCCTGGTTCTGCTCCTTTCACACCACACCAATTCCTGGAGGACTTTCCAGTTAACATAGAAATCCTCCAGTTCATCATTCTTTTTAGCACAATAGTATTCCATCACCGTCAGATACCACAATTTGTTCAGCCATTCCCCAATCAACTCCCTCATTTTCCAATTTTTTTGCCACCACAAAGAGCACAGCTATAATTATTTTTATACAAGTCTTTTTCCTCATTATCTCTTTAGGGCACAAAACTAGCAGTGCTATATGGTTGGATCAAAGGATAGGCATTCTTTTAAAGCCCTTTGGGCAAAATTCCAAATTGTCCTCCAGAATGGCTGGATTAATTCACAACTCCACCAGCAGTGTATTAGTGTCCCAATTTTGCCACATCCTCTCCAAAATTTATCACACTTCTTCACTGCCATATTGGCCAATTTGCTATCTATGAGGTGGTACTTCAGAATTGTTTTGATTCACATTCCTCTAATCAGGAGGAATTTAGAACACTTTTTCATGTGATTACTGATAGTTTTGATATCTTCATCTGAGAACTGCCTATTCATATCCCTTGACCATTTGTCAATTGGGGAAGAAATAAATGAATTTTTAAAGAAAAACGAATTGTCTGTATATTAACAAAAAAGGAACTAGAGGGGGCAGCTGGGTAGCTCAGTGGATTGAGAGCCAGGCCTAGAGATGGGAGGTCCTAGGTTCAAATCTGGCCTCAGACACTTCCCAGCTGTGTGACCCTGGGCAAGTCACTTGACCCCCATTGCCTAGCCCTTACCACTCTTCTGCCTTGGAGCCAATACACAGTATTGACTCCAAGACGGAAGGTAAGGGTTTAAAAAAAAAAAAGAAAAGAAAAGGAACTAGAATACTTAAGCTTATCTGAGAAAAACAAAATTGGACAAGTTATCAATGAATCCCTTAAGAAAAAAGCCCTAAATCCAGATGGAATCACAAGTGAATTTTACCAAACATTTATAGACCAATTAATTACTCTACTATCTAAATAATTTGGAAAAAATAGCTGATGAAGGATCTCTACAAAATTCCTTTTATGACATAAATATTATTGTGATACTTAAAATAGGAATAATAAAAACAGAGAAAGAAAACTATAGACTAATATTCCTAACAATGTTGGTATAAACATTGTAAATAAAATCATAGGAAAGAAATTACAGCAATGTATCACAGAGATCATGCACTATGACCAGGTGGGTTCCATACCAGAAAAACAGTGATTGTTCAATATAAGGACAATTATTAGCATAATTTACCATATTGATAGCAAAACCAACAGAAATCATATGATTATTTCAAAAGACAGAAAAAGCTTTAGACAAAATACAGCCATTCCTTTTAAAGACCCTAGAAGACATTGGAATAAATGGAACACTATTCAAAATGATAGCATATATCTAAAACCATTCATAAACATCTATTATGGGAATAAGCTAGAAGCCTTCCCAACAAGATCAGGAGTGAAATGAGGGCACACATAATTACCATTGCTATTTAATATTTTTTAAAAAAATTAAAAGGAGAAAGGAAGGAAGGAAGGAAGGAAGAAAGGAAGGAAGAAAGGAAGAAAGAAAAGAATGAAGGAAGAAAAGAAGAATGAAGGAAGAAAAAGAAAGGAAGGAAGGAAGGAAGGAAGGAAGGAAGGAAGGAAGGAAGGAACAAAGAGAAGAATTATTTATGGATATTCTTAATAAATGGCTGAACAAATTGTGGTATATGATGGTGATGGAATACTATTAGCTATAAGGAATGATGAACAGAATGATTTTCAGAAAGAGCTTGAAAGACCTCTTCATGGACTAATGTAGAGGCAAATAAGCAGAACAAGAACAACATTGTACACAGTAACAGCAATATTGTAGAATGATCAATTTGATAGACTTAGCTATTATCATTAATACAATGATTCAGGACAATTCTGAAGGGCTTATGAGAAAGAATGCTATCCATCTTTACAGAAAGAACTGTTAGAGTCAGAATGTGGAAAGAAGCATACAATATTTCAGTTGTTTATTTGGGTTTATATTTGGGGGTTTTGGTTTCATAAGAATCCTCAATCATGAAAAGGAACAACATATGATCTTATGGTTCAATGAGTATGTGATTGAGAATTTTGACTTTAAATAATCACTCTATTGCAGATATTAATCATATGGACATAGGTTTTGAACAATGAAACATGTATAACTCAGCAAAATTGCTCATCAGCTCAGGGAGGGGATAGGGAAGAAGGGAGGGAAAGAACATGAACCATGTAACCATGGAAAAATATTTTTAATTAACTAATTAAAAATAAAAGGGTAAAAAAGTGCATTCTCTTTGATCCAGAAACACCACTACTAGGTTTGTACCGTAAAGAAGTAATAATGAAAAATGTTTGTACAAAAATATTCATAGTCTCATTCTTTGTAGTGGCAAAAAAATGGAAAATGAGAGAGTGTCCCTCAATTGGGGAATGGCTGAACAAATTGTGGTATATGATGGTGATGGAATACTATTGCAGGATAAGGAATGATAAACTGCCTAATTTCCATAAGAGCTGGAAAAAACCTTCAAGAAATGATGCAGAACAAAATGAGCAGAATCAGGAGAACATTGTACACAGAAACAGAAACATTATGGGACAGTCATATGTAATTGACTTTGCTACTAATAGCAATGCAATGATCCAGGACAATCCCGAGGGACTTATGAGAAAAATTACTATCCACTTCCAGAGAAAGAACTGTGAGAGAAGGAATGCAGAAGGAAAATATTTGATTCATCACTTGTTTATATTCATATAGAATGTGGAGTTTTGGTTTTTAAAAGATTATTACAAAAATGAATAATATAGAAATAGATATTGAGTGATAATACATGTATAACCCAGTGGAACTGTTTGTCAGCTTTGGGAGGGAAGAGGGAAAGAGGGAGGGAAAGAACATGAATCATGTAACTATGGGAAAATATTTAAATAAAAAGGAAAAAAAAAGAAAATGAACAATATGGGAAAAAATAACTCTGAGGTACCATCTCTCACTTATCAGAAATGGAAAATCCTAGAAAGGATAGTGGAAAATAGGTCCAATGATGGATTTTTGATGCAGTATTGAAATTGTTCAAACATCATGAAGGACAATTTGGAACTATGCCCAGAGGACTATAAAACCATGCATATATCCACTAGGTCCATACACCAAAGAGCTTAAAGAAAAAGGAAAGTGACTTATGTAATTATATACATATATATAGATATATTGTATATTTACATATATATAGAGGGGGGGAGCCTTTTGTCATTGAAAAATATTGACAATCATTTGACCAATGGCTGAATGTGATTTGGAATATAATTTGGATGGAGTAATATTTTACTATAAGACATTATAAAGGAGTGGTTTCAGAAAAAAATACAATTCAAGACCTTTATGAACTGATGCAAAGTCAAGTAAGAATAAATAGGAGATTCCTGTGCACAGTAATAGCAATCTTGTGCTGGTGGTCAATTGTGCAAGACTTGGCTACTCTGATCAAAACAATGATCCAAGACAATCCAAAGGATTCATGGTGAGAAAACACTGTCCTTCTCTAGAGAGTGAACTCATTAACATGGAATTTTAAATTGAAGTAAATATTTCTTGCTTTTTTTTCTTCTTTATGGTTAGTATGGAAATATGTTTTGCAAGATTTCACATGTATAATCACTATCATTTTGCTTTCCATCTTAATGATTGGAGGAATGGTGATGAAGAAAGAGAGAAAGTACTACTCAAAATTTAAAAAATGCTAAAACAAATTAGGAGGGGACAAAACCAAATACACACACATGCACACATACAAGACAAATTTATACACAACCCAGTTAACATGCAGCTTAAGAATATTAAGATGGCTAATAGAAATATAAACTACCCAATGAAAACTCCAATGCAGTATTAGTGAAACACTGGCTTAATATTCCAGGGTAGCTCTATAAAGATTAATACTTCCTTGTCAAAGACAGAGAGGTAATGATAGATATTAACCCATATGACAAACCATCCAAAATGGGTGGGACATGCAAATCAAAACAACACTGAGGTACCACCTCAAACCTAGAAGTTTGGCCAATTAGATAGTGAAGAAAGATAATAAATGGTGGAGGGGTTGTAGCAAAATCAGGACACTAATGCACTGCTCATGGAGTTGTGGATTAATCCAGCATTCTGGAAGGCAATTTGGAACTATGCCCAATGGGCGCTAAAAGACTGTCTGCCCTTTGATCTATCCATGTGACTGCTGGGTTTATATCCCAAAGAGACAATAAGGAAAATACTTGTAAAAAATTATGTATAGCTATGCTCTTTGTGGTAGGAAAAAAATTGGAAAATGAAGGGCTGTCTCTTGACTGGGAAATGGCTGAACAAATTATGGTATATGACGATGATGGAATATTATTACTGTGCTGTAAGGAATGATGATTGGGAAGATTTCCATATGGATTGGGATAATCTCAGTGAGCTGATGCAGAGACGAAGGAGCAGAACCAGGAGAACATTGTATACAGAAAGTAAAACATTGTGGAAAAATCCAATGTAATGGCTGTTGCTGCTAGTAGCAATGCAGTAAGCCAGGACCCTGCTGAAGGACTTATGGGAAAGAACTCTAACCACATTGAGAGAAAGAACTATGGGAGTAGAAATGCAAAAGAAAGATATTACATCACTTATCACATGCTCTATACAAAATATGAATAATATGGAAATAGGTATCAAGTGAAAACATTTGTACAATCCATTGGAATTGCTTGTTGGCTCTGGGAGGAGGGAGGGAAAGCAAATAAATCATGGAAACATGGAAAAATAATTAAAAATAAAAATTAATTTAAAAAATTAATACTGGGACTGAAAGCAGGAGGTTTTTAAATTTTTTAATTGAAAGATTAATAGGAAAAATATGTGGAACAAACATCACTTCAGAAAAAAAAAAGAGTAAAGAATTGAAATAGCATGTATCTATACATGCCACTCAACTTGGTTTACTATTGCAGATTCAACCAAAATATCACAGTGGAGGTAATAAAATGGTTAAGATAAAATAGTTGAAACAAAAGGTCCTTTATTTGTGGCATCCACATAAATGTAATCCCACAATATACTGACAAAAATATCATAGAATTTCTAAGCAATACCTATGTATTTAGAGGGGGAAACTGGTTTATGATAGTAATATAATCCATTGCTAAATGAAATAATAGTTATGTCATCCTTGCCTAGGCATTGCATGGTATAGATTTTATAAAGGAATATTAGAAAATATATAGTGATATAATTTATATATATTATATACATATATTATATATAAAATATAAAAAATAAAAAAACAATAGTGATATAATAAATATCACTATAACTGGCAAAAAATAGCACCAAATGAATATCTAGAAACACAGTCATGTATCAAGAATTCTAAACCAGAACTCTCTATCAATTAAAACATTAGGCATACAACAATAACAGCATAGCAATTTGTCCCAAGATTGTTTGTATTTAAATGCCATAAAATATCATGATGATAAAATAATAATAAATGATTATCCCTATAAGCTCTTTAAAGTTTAAAAATTGATAAATTCTTTTTCATTTAATAAACACTTATTAAGTAACTAGTATGTGCCAGACATTACTTAGAGTACTGTTGTTTCTTGTTCTTTACTTGCCTCTGTATATGGGAGACTTTTTTCCCCCATCTTTCATTCCCTCTTTCCAAACTCTGCAGTAATAAATTCTCTTCTAAAGACAGTAGTACTTGGGTGAGTGAATAATTCATCAAGTGTGTAAATAGAATTACATCAAACCAATACAAGAAAATCTCTCTAGGTAGTCTCTGAGATAATTATCATTACTATTTAAGTTTTTGCAATGAATTTCACAGTGCTTACCGTGACTCTCAGTGTTTCCAGACAGTCTTTATAATCATTGGTGATTCAAAACTCAAGATCCATAACATCATTGAATTTAAAAAGGAGGGATACAACAGGAGAAGGAAAGGGGAAGGGGAAAAGAGAGAGAAGGAGGAAAGAAGATCAATTTATATGTTAGCTATTTGGATCAATCAATAGGGTAATTAGGTGAAACAGTGGATAGAGTGCCATCTTCCTGAGTTCAAATCCAGCCTCAGATACTTATGAGCTGCGTGCTCCTGAGCAAGTCACTTAATTCTATTTGCCCGTTTCCTCATCTGTGAAAACTGAACTCAAGGAAATACCCCTATTCAAGCATATTTGCCAAGAAAACCCCCCAAAAGGCCATGAAGAGATATTCATGACTGAAAAATGACTAAAACAGAATAGCTAAATAGATAGCTAGACAGATGTACATAGATATAGATATATACATATATTTAGTTAAAATATGTAATCTACACTGCAGAAATATATATAACTTTTTATACACCTTGCCTTAAAAGTCTTTCATTAAAAGGAAACACATATTATGATCACCTCAATTTATCCGTTCCAGTTTTAAGCACAGCTCTAACCCCAGTGCCCGTTTAATTTGATTTTGAGGTTGGGATAAAATGAAGCATTTGTGAAATCATTGAACAAAGAAGGTTTACTTTATCCAAACGTAAAAATAATTTAAAAAAAAAAGCAAGGATACAATGGCACTTAGCTTCTTTGAATGTGGCCTTTCCCATATCCATTTGAAAATGTCTTGGGTTAGTATTTTATCAGTGCATAGTGACTTATGTGATCTTAGGGAACTACAAGTTTGGGAGATGCAGAGTACATGAGTTTGAGGCCCCAATGTCAGGAAAGGAAGTTGGAGTCATTCAGATTCTATAAGGTTGGAAAGAAGACATGGAAAAATCCTGGTGCTAGCACATACCACACCTTCCTGGCAAGATCCAAAGGATCATCTAGAGGAACTTTCATCATTTAAATAAAAGGGAACTCACTCAATTATGGATAATATTAAAGGAGGAAAAAAGGCACTAGGGAAATAAAAATAAGAAACACAACAACAAAAACGTAGGAAGGACAAAAGCCAGAAATCATAAGCAACTGAATTCTCAAGGGTCAGTATGTCTTAATTCTTAAGCTAGTTTTTGAAAAAAGGAAATCTAAACTAATCAACTGACTTCCTCAGAATCTATGCCAAGGGGTATGAGTAGGGCAAAAGAGAGAGTTGTTGTGACTCAGAGAAATATATACCACTCTTGACTTCATTACTAAGTGCTTGCCCTGAACATCCCAAGACATTTCTGATTGGCAGTCACTGAGGAGGTGGACCAAGAGACCTCATCTCCCCCGCCTTACTTCATCTTGGGAAGAGATACATCTTTACTATGATCTGGAAGATGCCAAGACATTCTGCCAAATGGCTGGGTCAGCAGGGCTGCTTACCATACTTTTAATCAGGGTTCATCATTCTTCCCAACATGGCAGCTATAGCTTGTTATTTTAATTTTTCAAATGGGTCAAGTGGCTGCTCAGCAGAATCCTATCCTCCACAATCTTATTATCTTTCTAGAATCTAAATAAAAGAAGGGAGATCCCAACCCAGCTCCCTAGCCTAGGGGAAAAACTGTAACTCCAGGCTAGAATCAGATGGTTTTTCAGGGAGGAGTAAAGAGAAATTTATTTCACAATATATCTCAATTCAATATTAATTTTTCACACATTCCTTTTCAGTTTGGAAAGAGTAAGTATCAAAGTGCCATTGTCTCACTCATATATGATGGTGATGGCACATCTTTGAAGTTCCCACTTTGTCTCCTAAAACAAAATAGTGATGAGCCAGAGTAGTAGCTACGACATTGGAACCAGAGCAAAGATGTTATATTTTGTGTTTAGCCACAGATTCCGTCTCCTAATATAACTTGGTGATGAGAAGCAATAACACCTCTGGCATCATCAACAGTTCTTCCTGCATTAGAATTATATGTAGTAAAGTGAAAGAATAGGAAAGAATATAGTTTAGTTTTATGTGCTTCTTTAGAACCAAATGGAACCATCAGTTCACCAAGAATAATAGGATTCCTCAAGGGCCAGTTACTTATAAGAGGGAACCCACCAGACCAGGGGAGAGGCAGAGTGCCAGGGTTTAGGCTAGAGGCCTCATTCCCTGACTTAGTCAATACCTGTTTGAGAAATACCAGAGAAACTCAGGCAAATATGATTTCTAAAGTATTATTTTGATTTTAGCAATAGAAGCCTCTTGTTCTCTACCCATTTTTTTCTAGCGAAACTATCTTGTATCACCCAATCCATAATGAACAACTTTGGACAAAGGGTGATTTTTATAACCTTGTGTGATCTGTTCACAACTAGTACCCAGTAAGAGTTAAATAACTGCATTTCAAAAGCAGTATAATGGTTGTGGCTGCTCTGGGGAACTTGGAGCTCCAAAAACCCAACATTGTTTTATTCTAACCACTTTGGTTTATACCAAAGGCTCTGATTCTGATCTTTGTGGATAGAGATCTTTGGAAACATAGGCTTTACAAGGGCCATCAGGGTCCAAAAAGAAAGACTGCTTTATAGCTTGTTTTACATATTCTAGGACTGTAACCTGTTCTGGACCTCACTGGAAAGGAAGACCTGTCAGTGATTATATAAGTAGGGGCCATCAGATTATCCAGGTGGAATATAAGATTTTTTCAAAACCTAAAAAGTCCAATAAAAGTTTTGTGCTTCCTTCTTACATCATTGGGAAGCAAGTACTGGTAGCTTAGAAATCTTAGTAGCTAGAACCATATTGGCATGTGTGCCCTGGTGACATGGAGGGGGCTGTTCCATTCCCCCTCTCCATTGCACCTGAAGCCATTTTTGCTCTGCCCCTCTATCCAGCAGACCAATGCAAACACTTCCTCCCTCCACTCTCTGGAATAATGTGGGGGAGCTCACAGACATCTTGAAGGTTCAGTTTGGTCACACAATCTCTAAAAGGTTCACCAATGCTGACCTAAAATCTTCTGGACTTTCCCTGTCCATTGTATTTTCCAAAATTTGACTAAATGGCCTAAATTCACTATTTCTTAGGTTTGATTTCTCCCCTGCTCCCTTGACTTTCATATTGGCCACCATCAGATCTAGAACCTCTGCTACTTTAACTGTAAAAATTAAAATTAGATCTCAAATAAAAATATTATATTTAAGGAGGTTTATTAATGATCATTAGAAATTAAGGAATAAAGAGGATACAAAATAAAAACCAAGTGCCCATGGCTGATTAGCTATTTCAAAATCCCCACCTTACCATACCACCATGATTGCTGCATCATGCCAAAGAGGCAGAGCAGGACTAACCCTGGATATTTATTCTCTGTCGACAGGAATTACATGAGAGGAAGTCTGTGCGCTCTCGGGAAATGTAGCTCCCCTTTAGGGTAACAGATTTTCAATTATACACAACTTCATCTGGACCAATCAACATTATGCCATTAATTGTCATCATGAGGTAGTTAGATCACCAATCTAACTATGTCTCCTATATCCTTAGGAAAGGAAAACTCATTTAAATTTCTGCCCTCTATAATGTGGCAATATGAAGGAAAGTTCAGGTAGCCTTGAAGTAGGATTTAAAGATCTAATAAATTCCTTCCCAAGTGAAAACAAACTGATTCTAAAGGAACAATAGCAACAACAAAAAAATGGCAAAGTTGATACTGCCAACCCATTTATCTTAGGGTTAGTCTACATGGTTTACAACCATGACAAAATCAGGAATAGCTTTGAAGATAGGCATATCAGACTTTATGTAGCTATCTAAAGTTCACTTTAAGTTGTCAGGTCTTCCTCATAGTTAATACATAGTTATTGTAAAGGGATCTGGTATAAAGAATACACCAACCTCCTCCAACATCATCATTAGAAAAGACACGTCTTTCACTCCCCTGGGACTCATTATTATATGATGTTAAGTCTGGAAAGCTATAGTTAACACTCCAAGGCTTTCCATTTAGTTCTCTCTATAATAATATACCTAGAAGTTGCTGAAAAGATCCACACAAAAATTGAGCATATAACATTATTATTATTATTATTATTATTGTTATTGTTATAATAACTTGCCTTCTGTAACCTCCTTGAATGATCCATATGTGACAAGGGCTTTGGAGGATACTCATTTTTGAGTGACATGGAAGTGTCTTTAGTTCCCTGGTATTTAATTTCAGAATACAGTTTTATTAGCACCCTCGTGAACTACATCCTCCTGTTTTAGGGGCCATATCCAAAGCTCATTTTCAGAAATGGGATCATCATCATCTAACCACCTAGCATCTTTACCCATAATTGATGTGATTTCTCACATGAATATCTTCAGTCATATCTTCCCTATATGTGCAGACTTCATTCATTGGAATATAAGTTACTTGAGGATAGAAATTATCTTACTTTTTTTTGTTTTTACCCCCAGGTTTAGCATAGATCAGTGATGGTAAACTTATGACATATGTGCCAAAGACATTTCTCACTTCACCTGACTCTCACCCCTAGAGTTTGTTACTAGAAAGGCAGAAGGATGAACATTTTTCACATCCCTCTGCCCATCAGTCTAATGTGTAATAGTTACAGGGATTGTTGAGGATTTTGAAGAGGGACAGGAGATAAGGAAGATTTTGTAATGGGGAAATGAAGAGTTGAAGGAACAGAGGGAATATGGCTGCCAGTGAGGTAAAAGGAGATACTCCCTGCTGAAAGGCTATCTTTGAAAATTGGGTTTCCTAAAAAAATGGGCCACCTATGATAGCCTGAGGGGATGTCTTTTCTATTGATCGATGTGGAAGATATTCCAGAGCAGATAAGCACAGACTCTCCTGAGGGACAAGCTTCCCCCTGGACCAAGGTTGCCCAGCAGGGTTCCAATAAAGACCATCTATGGTTGAATGGCTGTTCTTAGGTTCAGCTCCCTCTAGGTCCCCCTGCAATGAAAGTCCTCTTATCTGACTGTGGTTATTTAAAACAAGTTTGGATTAGGAAGGTATCAGGGAAGAGGGAATCGGGATTTCCCTAGATTGGATTTGAGTCTCTCTCAGCTTTTGAGCTGAGACCAGGTCTCACAGGCTGGTGGAGGGTTTCTTTTATTCCTGTCTAAGCTAATCTGTGCTGGTTTTCTTAAGTTCAAAGCCTTTAGCAATAGACAGCAAGAGGAAGAAAAGATCCTGACTTTCAGAGCTGGTTGGGCCTGTCTCTTTGGGCTAACACCCCTAAAGACCGGCCTTACAGTTCAAACCACTCCCCTTTAATCCTTTTGTTCCATGACAGGGTCACAGGAATTCAGGTAGAGCTCACAGTTGGAAAAATCAGAGAAAGAGGCTCCTTCTAATCCAAGGGCCAGAAGAGAGAGAGTCATGAGACCAACTGTCCCTCTAAGTTCCCCTTCCCCCAACCTCATTCTTGTCAATATCTTCTCTCTAACATTCCAATTTCTGTTGGTTCCACCTGATTGGCAGAAAGTCCAAAACTTGTTTCAGTTTTCCTTTCCACAAATGGGAGCACACAGGAGGTAAGATGGCCAGCTCACAGAGCACTCAGGCCACTCCCCCCCTCCCCCCTCCCCCCCCCCCCCCCGCCCCTTAACCTGTGCTGAGGACATTTTTCACATCACCTGACCCTCTGCCTAGAAACCCAATGGGAGTGCTTCTTCCCTCCCCTGTCTGGGGTAAATTTGGTGGCTCACAGATGGCAGAGCTGGAGGGAAGTGGTGCACTTGGGTTACTCTCCTCCCCCTTTACCTGCACTGAAGACATTCCTTACTTTACCTACCCCTCCACCCAGTAGTATAATGGGAGAGCTTTCTCCCTTCCCTATGTGGGGTAAGAGGGGGGTTGGGATGGTGCTCAACACTTGGGGGGAGGTGGCATAGCACATGGTTTGGGGAGGGTGGGACATGACATGTGGTCTCTAAAAGGTTTGCCATTGGGGGCAACTGGGTGGCTCAGTGAATTGAGAGTCAGGCCTAGAGATGGGAGGTCCTTTATTCAAATCTGGCCTCAGACACTTCCTAGCTGCGTGATCCTGGGCAAGTCACTTAACCCCTAATTGCCTAGCCCTTCCTGATCTTCTGCTTTGGAACAAATACACAGTATTGATTCTAAGATTGAAGGTAAGGGCTTAAAAATAAACAAATGAATGAATGAATGAATGAATGAACAAACAAATAAAATATAAAAGTTTTGCCATCATGGGCATTGAGCCTGGAATATAATTAATACTTAATAAATGCCTTTTCAAGCATTTATTAATTCATTCAACAGGAGGGGAGTTCTAGTAGTTGGAGTATTAGAAAAGGCTTCTTGAATATTGTAGCTCCTGAATGGGTTCTTGAAGGAGATCAGAAAGTCTAAGGGGAAAAATAATTGAAGAAAAAATGCAATCCAGACATGGGTGAAAGCAGGTGAAAGGCACCTAGATTGTAGATGGAGTATTAGATGTTAGGAAATGTAAGGAAATGCCATGAGGACTGCTTTTCAGATTCCATCCTTGCTCAAGTAAACTGCCCATATCAATATCTCTCTAATCTGCTTCTACAGCCTTCAAAACTTCTTCCTCTAGATCCTTTGAAATAATCATGAGTGAATGTCATAGAACTGAAGACTGAGTCTCAGATTTTGTTTTCATTGTTTCTCTAGAAGCCTAAAATCTTTTTAAGATGGAAATTTGAACGATTAGATTAATACACTGAGGTCTTTTTAACAGGTACTTAAAGGACAAAAGTATGCCCAGAGGTGTCTGTCAAAGATATGCAATAACTGCTTTTCAAAGAAATTTCATGAAGAGTTTTACAATGAGCATGCAAAGTGTAGGGGCGATGAACAGTGTGCCAAAGTACACATTCACACAATAGGCATTAATAGTTCCTGAGGAACCATAAAGATCTATTGAGTGATAAATCCACCTTTTAAGTGTCTCACAAGCTGCCTGCTTAACTGTGGAAAATCTATGATAAACCACAGAAGAGTTCTGATCGGGCTAATAATGGGTAGTATAAAGAATATCTGGAAGCTTTTTGAGCCTAGTGAAAGGAATAGGCTGACCAGAATTCCTGAAGTGTACTTGCATCTTGATTCTCTATAGCAGTAATGGCAAACCTTTTAGAGACTGAGTGCCCAAACTGCAACCCTCATGCCACATGTGAGTTGCTGCCTTACACCAGACAGGAGAGTGAGAAAGTGCTCCCATTGGGCTGCTGGGCAGAGGGGTGGGTCATATGAGAAATGTCCTTAGGCACAGTGGAAAGAGGGAGGTGAACAGCCCAGCCCTGGGTCCTTCTGGCTTTCTAGTGATGAACTCTGGTGAGCTCTGTGCTGAGGTGAAGGCAGCCATGCCCAAGGAGAGGGCTCAGAGTGCCCTCTCTGGCATACATGCCATGGGTTCACCACCATGACTCTATTGTAATATGATTCTTTATGGACATATATATTCATATACGTTTATATGTTCATCATGAATGTCTACTGTTTAAAGAACTTTCATTCCCTTTTCATTTTAATCCATTGACATTTATTTACCAATTAAACTCACTCCTCACATTCCTTGAACCTGCATTTTTAAGGGCCAAGACACTTCTGAAACACCAAGGGATACAGCCAACATGACTGATTCTGCATATTGCATTGCATATTCAAAGTTTTCAACTCTCTGGAAAGGAAAAAGACATATTTACTTATTTGTAGTACCTCAAAAACTGAGGCTTTTTAATTATAATCATTACTATGAATGCTTTTGAGCATTATTCTTGTTTATGCTATTATGGTCATTGTATGTAGTGTTTTCTTGGCCTTCCTTTTTTCATACCACTTCATATAAATCTCAGGATTCTCTGAATTCCTCATATTCCTTATAAATAAATAAATAAATAAATATATATATATATATATATATATATATTTGGTGGGGGAGTAGTCTGGGAAAAGCTCTATAATTTCTTTAATGCAGTAAATTCTATTTATTCACTGATGTAACTCTTTAATTGCCATATCTAGAATATTTCAGAATGAGAAGTTAAGCTTTTATCTTCTTTACTCTTAACATCTGTCCTCTAACTCTTCCTTCTGTATAATTTCTTATTGTACAACAATATTCTGTTATATTCATTCTATACAATTTGGACTTTTCTTTATTTAAATATTATTTTTTGTTTTTATGTTACCTTCTTTTATAAATATATACTTTCCTCCTCTCATTACTAAGCACAGATTCCTTTGTAACAAAGATTTTTTTAAATTCAACAAAATTAATCAATATACAACCTTAGTCTTACTTCCACATTCTACTAATCTTAAATTTCTCCCTATCTACAAATTGTTTCTCTGATGCCTACAAACATACCCATGTACCCCTTCTTCCCTCTTCCCCCCAAAAAAAATCTCTCTTGAGCTATCATTCTATATTTCTCTTCCCTTCCTTGGCTAAATTCATCGAGAAAGACATTTGCAATCAGTGCTTACATTTCCTTTCTTTTCACTGGTTTCTTAACTTCCTACTTTTTGGCTTCCAAGTTTATCATTTAATTCTAACATCTTTCCAATATACCAAGACTTTCTTAACTGTCAAATTTGCATCTTTTTTGAGCATGAGCAAATGAGAGAATGGAAGTTTATCTGTCAGACATAAAGATAAGGGAAAAACTTAAGACCAAAGAAGACATACAGAAATTATGAGATATAAAATGAATAATTTTGATTATATTAAATTAAAGAGGTTTTGTACAAACAAAACCAATGCAATCAAGAATTGAAAGGAAATAACAAAATGGATGAAAATTTTACAGCAAATTTCTCTGATAAAGGTCTCATTTTTCAAATATATAAAGAACTAAGCCAAATTTATTTTTTTTATTAAAACCCTTACCTTCCATCTTGGAGCCAATACACAGTATGGCTCCAAGGCAGAAGAGTGGTAAGGGCTAGGCAATGGGGGGTCAAGTGACTTGCCCAGCATCGCACAGCTGGGAAGTGTCTGAAGCCAGATTTGAACCTAGGACCTCCTGTCTCTAGGCCTGGCTCACAATCCACTGAGCCACCCAGCTTCCCCCCCCTAAGCCAAATTTATAAGAACACAAATCATTCACAAACTGAAAAATGATAAAAGAATATGAACAATCAATTTTCAGATAATGAAATCAAAGCTCTTAATAGTCATAAAATATGTATAAAAGCACTATTGATTTGAGAAATGCAAATTATAACAACTCTGAGTTATTTATCTTATGCCTATCAGATTGGCTGATATGATAGTAAAGGAAAATGATAACTGTTGGAAAGGATGTGGCAAATGTGGAGGGGATACTAATGTTTTGCTGCTGGGCTCATGAACTGGTCAGATCATTTTGGATAATTTGGATCCATGCCAAAACTTCTATAAAACAGGGCAAACCCTTTGATTCAGTTATACCATTATTAGGTCTGTATCCCAAAGAAATAAAAATGTGAGGAAAGGGCCTTTTTTTGTACAAAAATATTTATAGTAGCCTCTTCTGGAGTGGTAGAGACATGGAAACTGAGGGAATGTTCATCATTTAGGGAATGGATGAGGAAATTGTAGTACATTATGGTGATGGAATACTATTTAAGAAATGGTGTATAGGACAATTTCAGGAAAAAAAAAAACAACTGGAAAGATCAACATGAATTAATGGAGAGTGAAATAAGCCGAACAGAGAGGACATTGTACATAGTTATAGCAATATTATACAATGATAAACTGTGAAAGACAGCTATTTTCTGCAATACAATGATCTAGGACAGTGATGGTGAACTTTTTAGAGACCAAGTACCCAAAATGCAATCCTCATGCCACATGTGAACTGCCTCCTTACCCCAGACAGGGGAGGAAGTGCTCGCATTAGGCTCGTGGGCAGAGAAGCGGATTATGTGAGAAATGTCCTGAGGTACATATGGAGGGGGGAAGGGAGCACTTCTCCTCTAGCATGGGTGCCATAGGTTTGCCAACACAGATCTAGGTCAGTTCTGAAGAATTTATAACAAAGAAGGCTATCCACATCCAGAGAAATAACTGTGGGTATCAGAATGCAAATAAAAGCATACTATTTTTTATTTTACTTTCTGTTTTTATTTGAGGGTTATGGTTTTAAATAATATTCTCTTACAATAATAACCAATGTGGGAATGTAGTTTGCATGACTATACATGTATAATGCAGATCAAATTGCTTACCATATCTGGGAGGGCAAAAGATAGGTAGGAAGGGGGACAAACAGATATTATAATTTTGGGAAACATATGTTGAAAATTATTATTACATATAATTGGGAAAATATGCTTAATTAAACAATAAAAATAAAATAAAAACCTGCATCCTTTTTGACCTGACTATAGATTTTGGTACTATTATAATTACCCTTCTTGATAGTCTTCTTTTTAGTTTGTTTGCTTTTTTTTATGACACAGATTCTCTTCTTATCCAAATATTCCTTTTCAGTCTTCTTTGCTGGATATCCAGTGTTTGTTAATGATAGCTGTCCTGTGCTCTATCCTGAGTCACATTTTTTTCTTCGTCTATTTGGTTTTGCTTGGTGATCTCATAAGCTCCTATGAATTAAATTATTGACTATGTAGATGAGATAATTTTCAGAACTTACCCTCTTTACCTTCAGTTTTGCATATCCCACTTTTTATTGGAAATTTCAAACTGGATTTCCCATAGTATTCTTAAATTCAATGAATTAAAAACTGAAATTAGCTATCCCTACCCCCTGCCCTGTACTCCAACTCTTCCATTTTCTAACTTTCTAATTACTCTCAAGGGAACCACTATTGTCGAAGTTACCTGTTATCATAACTTTTGTAATCATATTTCAGTCTTCCTTCTCTCTTACCTCCTTTATCAAATGAATTGCCAAGTTCTTTTGATTCTCCCTTCATTGCATCTCTTTATATCCTTTCTTTTCTCTTCTCACTTAGCCATGATCTAATAGAAGTTTTTATCACTTTACATCTAGACAAAATCCTATAACAGCCTCCAACTTATCTCCCTGCCTTATGTCTCTTCCACTCAATTTCATTCTCTATTTTTCAGCGATTTAAAAACTATATTTAATTTTTAAAAGAATATATACATATAGGTAAAACAATGAATTTTTTTGACAAAACAAATGAATTTTTAACAAAACAAGTGAATTTTTAACCAAACAAATGAATTTTTAACCCCCCCCCCCAATGTTCAATTTTTGTGCATCCAGGTTTTTCTCTCAGGAACTCCTGGAATGGTGTGACATCTCCATGTGGTCTCTGCAGGCATCTTCATCTGGATTCTGGGAGGCAGCAAATCTCTTTCGCTAAAATAACTTAAACTTTTTTTCATATGAAATAAAAACACATTTCCCCCTGAGGAGGATATCAAGAAAAACAAGGAAATCATACAGGGAAATATGTCTGAGGCATGAGGAATATGAATGACTGCCAGTTAAAATCATCAGAAAAATAGCACAAAAAATGCCAAATAACTATAGGATGAAATTTCTAAACATCCAATCCTAAATTTTATATGAAAAAATTCTAAATTATAAAAAACACAAAATTACAACAGGACTGTGAATAGTGCCCAATTAAAGTAATCCATATCCAATATCATACACTTACCCACTCAGCATCCAGGACCACAGTCAACTACAAGAAAGTTAGGGAAAGGGACTAGATTTTTATTCCTTGGTCTGATATATTTCTTCTTTTCTTGTTTCTTCTTTCATTGTTTCTTCTCAGGGATAGAATATGGAGACAGAAGAGCCAATTATTAGGTGCTTGATATAAATTTCACAAGGAATATGGTACAAGGAGTCCTGTATCTTAACATGTTAAGAGCCTCAACCTCGAGTCTCACACTAGGTTCAAGTCCTTTTTTTTAATTGGTATAGAAGTTTCAACAAGTCTCAGCAATCCTAGCAGGTTTCTCTATTTGAGCCTTTTGACACCGTTTGTCTTTTGCCTTTTGTCTTTTGACACCATTCAGGTTAAATATGTAGTTCTGTGGCACTGTGTAGATATCCATGCTTCTTTGGCACTGTAGATCAGGTTTGTGCTCCTTCTTTGTTCCCATTTCTTTGAATCAGACATATTGTGAACCTTAAAAATTCTCGGACCCTACTTCATAAAGTTTGGTTAAGATCATTCCCCATTTTAAACAATGAAGGAACTTAGATCAGGAATGTGAGACCTCTACTTAGATCAGGAATGTGAGAACTCTACTCCACCCTTACTTAAGCATACTTTAGGGGAAGATAAAGTTGTAAACTCTTTGCTGAACAATGAAAAGTACTTAAACCCATACTTATAATAAGGCAAAAAACTCTTAAGCTGTGTCTATTTTTAGATCTAATACAAAAGGGTGCTAAGTACCTATAAAGGTCAAGCAACTTGTGAATTTAGAAGGAGCAAAGAGGTGAGAAACTTACTCAGAGGTTTTCTGGTGTGAACTTAATCAAAAATTTAAGCCTTCTTAGGTGTGAACTAAGAATGGACTGTCCTTTGGAAAACGTCTACTGTGATTGGTAGATATGAGAACTTAGGGGAAGTGACATAGGAGAAAATTCCCTTTAAAAGGAGATGAGAAACTGAGTCTGAGGGCAGTCTCAGAAGGACTCTCTCGCTGGAGCTCCCTCTGAGGAGACTCTGTCCCTCTGGACTCTCTCTCTCGGGACTATCTCAGAAGTACTCTCTCTGGAGATGGCAGCTGGCCAAAGCTGAGCTAGTCTCTCTCTGAACACTAGAATCTTGCTTGGGACAAATCTTGTGGTGAGTGGATAAAAAACTGACTGATCTCTCTCTCTCTCTCTCTCTCTCTCTCTCTCTCTCTCTCTCTCTCTCTCTCTCTCTCTCTCTCACCTCTTCCTTAATTTTATATTAATTAAAATTTCTATAAAACTCAGCTGACTTGGGTATATTTTAATAATTGGGAATTTTCCCCTGGTGACCACATTATATATTGATTTAAAAACAAGACACTGTCTTGAAACCATAGTTTCTACAGTCACAATTTAAGGCAACCACTCTATTATCTGCCTCAGTTTATGTCTTCCATTATTTCATTTATTACAATATGCACTATGTCCCATAATATTTAAATACTAATGGTAGTTTCAGTAGACTAAGGCTTTTTGGGCAGGTGGTTACAGCTAGAACTAATGGACATAGGAAACCTATATTAGTGTAATAATATAGAATAATCTAGAATCTTTCAATTTAGATACATGACATGTGCTTGAGAAAATTTAAATTGTAGCTACAATTATTTAAAAATTTGCTAAAATTCAAATATATATATCTGCTATGATCAGTGACAATCAAAAAAAAATTCTTACAATCAATGTCATTTAAGGAGGGGTAGAATATAAAGGATCTTACCCAAGAGTATAGATGCATTTCCTCTTAACTTAGCCATGGTCTACAGTGTGAGTGCAAATGAGGTATAAAACGAATAATACATTGAAAAAAAATACAAAAATTTCCACAAAAAGGCACAAAATACAAATCAAGTCAATACGGGTTACTAATATAGTTTTTCTGCAAGGTAATATAGGTACAAAGAAAATACCAAATACAAGTTTTCCAAATACAAGTTGTTATGGACTTCCATAAAGGCACAAATCTAGGGTCAAATACAGAATGGCACAAATAAAGTAAGGGGTAGACAGGTTCTTCTAACAATTCCTGGAAGTATTCCTGTTATTCTGACAGTTGTTGTTCTTGAAATTATTGTTTCTATAGTTGTTGTTCCTGAAATCATTATTAGTATTATTATTATTCTAGTAGGTATTATTTCTGATTGCCTGGAATAGATTTGTACAATTCATTTTTATGTGGCCCTTCTTACAGAAGTGGCAGGTCAAAGATCAAAAATTAGATTCTCAGAGAAGTGCAAATTCTATTGGTGGAGTATCTTGTCCTCTTTGCTGTTTATTTTATCATATAAAGATTTCAGATCCTTTTACGTTATGTCCAATAAATCATTAGTTTCTGCTGTTTTCTCTGCATATCCTTTTGAGACATTTACAGCAGTCCTCAACTCTCTGGCCATTTTGAACAATGTGTTTTAAAATAGTCTTGGACCACTCTGCAAGAATTATTAACACATTGACACCATATTTGTCTCAATATCCTTTTTGGTAGAAAGGTCTAGATCCAGGTACCAACCTCCCAGCTCAATGAACCAATCCAAAAGTTGGGAGAGTGTTTTGTCATCATATTGTGTAAATTGGTCAAATTTTGTTCAAGTATCTGGTCTTTCAGCACATTCTCACATTGCCTTGGTAATGGATTTCCTAGTATTGTTTAATTTTAAGTATTCTGTGTAAACATTATAGTCCCAATGAGGATCTTATGATGTTATTCCTCTCACATTCTTGAAGTAATTTTTCAACATCCTTATAAGAAGGATCTATTGCAAGAAAATATCGGCCATCTTTTTCATTATAGCAATTGGTTTGTCTTCAAAGCTAGGCTAATCACTTAAATTCTTTTATATCCTTTGGTGTGAAAGGAGTTTGTTGCCTTAAGTTTACCACATCCCCAGTTCATCCTATTGTGGGCTCTTCCCTTAAGGGCAAAAGATAATCAGAGGAATAAGTCTGTGGTCTTGGTTTCTACAGGTAGGAACCATTATGGTAGGAGTACAAGGTTTTCTCGGTATTGGGATTGGTCGTGCACTGGGAGAAGAGACAAGTGAGGACGGGGCATTGGGAGAGGGAGCAGAGAAGTCAGGAGAAGGAGCAGGGGAGGGAGGGTTGGCCAGGAGGAGCACAACATGAGACAGGAGTTTCTCCATCTGAGACATATGAGAAGGGTCCATCTCTATTTCCGGAGAAATAGGATCTTCTCTCAGTAACTTGGGAACAGGTTCACAAAAATTTGAGTTAGAATTAGACAGTTCAATAGGATTCTCTTTTTTCACTGGGCCATGCAAGTAGTGTTTGAAATTTTCCAGTTGAATTTGTACTGCTGCTTGTATTTTTTATTGTATTTTCCGATTTGCAGCCTTTTGTGTCTTAATATTAAAAATTAGGAAAAGAAGCTTTCCTAGCAGCATTAGGAAAAGCAGGCAATCAGAAACCTTCAAAGTTTCCAGTTTTGCAAAAGCTAAAATGCTTTCTTGTAGGGTAACAATCGTGTTGCATTCATTTATTTAACTGTCTATTTATTTGTAATGGTGTAGTAATTGTTTTTTTGCTATATATATTTTATTGGTACTTCCCTCCAGTGGCATAAAGGCAGCCCTGCAACTCAGCAGAAAGGGGGGAAAAACTTAGAGCTCAGTGTTGGCCTCTAGTGGCAAGAAGAGCAAATTGGTAATGGGGGATGGGTGTTGGAAAGGGAATTGTGGGTAAAGGGGTGGAGTTATGGCACTGCAGGGTGGGAACCAGAATGGAGGAAGGGGGTGGAGTTAAAGCACTCTAGGGTACCTTGCTCTAAAGGTAAGTTGTTTTTTTTTAGGTTTGGGTTTACATTATTGTCTATTTAAAGGTACTTTTGTCCCAGAGGGAGAGGAGCTAGACAGTTAAAGTTGGAGGCAGTCAGGGAGATTTTTTTTTTTTTTTAAGCAGGCCGGGGTGGGCAGGACAGGGAGAGACACTTGAATTTTTTTCATTCCTGGACCCCTGCTGGGTCCTTTAGTCATAGGAGGATTAGGGTACGGCTTCTGGGCTGAGTGTAGGGGCAAAGAATACCAGGAACTCTTGTTGAGGCAGAGGAGCCTGGCAGTGGTTGAAATTGCTTAGTAGGGAAAGGGACCCCTGTTGGGCTGGGTTTTTGGGGAAGTTTTACCTAAAGACTGTGAGGCAGAGCAGCAAGCAGGTTGAGAAGACTGTAGCATCAGCTCCTTCTGTAGATGAGAATATTGGAGGGAAAAGGTAGGGAAATTGACAAGGTTTTTCTTTTTTCTTATAATGATGCTAGGGAATTAAATTAAATCAAGCCAGACTCTAGGGATAGTTAGATAGGTGTATTTGGGTCAGGAAAATAAAGGTTTGGGAAAGTTAGAGAAACTGTGATCTCCAACCCAGGGGTAAAAGCGTCTCAAGGAAAAAGACACTTCTCCAGAAAAGGGCCAAAACCCATGCTTCTCTCTACTTTTATATCTTCTCAGACACCTCCCACAAAGGAAGTGGGAGGTGTCTGAGGAAGCTGAGATAGAGAGTTCAGAGCCATTTTAAAACACACAGTTACAAGTAAAGCATTTTTTAACCTTCTTCTTTTATAATTTTTGAGTTTCAAATTTCCTTCTTCCTATCCTACTGGATGAGGCAAGCCCTTTGATATAGATTATATCTGTGTAGTAACACACACAAAAAAATCCATATTAGCCATGTTGCAAAAGAGAAAACATTTAAGAAGTAGATTTTTAAAAGAAAAAATGAAACTAAAAAAGTATCATTGAATCTGCTTTCATATTTAGTCATTCTTTTTCAAGAAGTGGATATAATTTTTCATTATATGTCTTTTAGAATTAACTTGTATTATTGCATTGGTAAGATTAGCTAAGTCAGTCACAGTTGATCATCATACAATATTAATGTTACTGTGTTCAATGATCTCTTGGGGTTGCTCATTTCACTTTGCATCAGTTCATATAAGTTTTCCCAGTTTTTTCTGAAAGCATCTTGCTCACCATTTCTTATTATTCCACCACATTCATATACTTCAATTTGTTAAGTCATTCTCTAACTGATGGTCATCTCTTACATTTCCAATGTCTAGCTACTAAAAATAAAAACAAACTGCTGTGAGTATTTTTGTTCACATACGACCTTTCCCTTTGTCTTTGACCTCTTTTGCATACACAACTAGTAATAGTAATAGTAATACTGAGTCAAAGGGTATACATAGTTTTATAGCCCTTTGGAAAAATTCTAAATTTGTTCTTCATAACAGTTGGATCAGTTCATAACTCCAACAATAATAGTATATTAGTGTATTGATTTTTCCACATCCTTTCTAACATTTGCCAATTTTTTATTCTCTCGTTAGCCAATCTCATAGGTTTGAGATGGTACCTCAGAGTTCTTTTAATTTGAATTTCTCTAATCAATAGTGATTTAGAGTTTTTTTCACATGACTACAGATAGTTTTGTTTCCTTCTGAAAATTGCCTGTTCATATTCTTAGCCTCTTTATTAATAGGGGAATGACTCACATTCTTATAATTTTGAGTTAAGTCTTCATATAGTTGAGAAAGGAGGTCCTTATGAGAGAAACTTAATGTATCTTTCCCGGTTTCCTATTTTCCTTTGAAAATTGGCAACATTTACTTTGTTCATGCAAAAACTTTTAAACAATTCAATACAATGGCACACTGGAATACTAGACCTGAAGACAGAAAGACTCATCTTATTGAGTTGAAATTTGGCCTTAGACACTTCCTTTGTAACAGAGTATGAGAACTGGTGTTGTGAGGCCATTTTCCTTTTTACCCCCCCTTTTTTTTTACTGATTCCCTGGATAGTCTTGATCTTTTGTTTTTCCAGATTAATTTTATGATTTTTTCTAACTCTTTAAAATCACTTTTTGTAGTTTATTTGTTATGGCACTGAATAAGTAAATGAATTTAGGTAAAATAAACATATTTATTATATTGACTCATGGTCCCTTGAACAATAAATATGTCTATAATTGTTTAGATATGAATTGAATTGTGTGAAACTTGTGTTTTGTAATTGGTCTATCCTGGGTTAGTCTTGGAAGGCAAACTCTGAAATATTTTCTATTGTCTGTACTTATTTTAAATGTAATTTCTCTTTGCATTTCCTTTTGGGGCAGTTAGGTAGTAGAGTGGATAGAGTGTCAGGCCTGAAATCTTGAAGACTCCCCCTGTTGAGTTCAATCTGTCCTGAGCCACTTTCTAGTTGTGTAACTCTGGAGATGTCACTTAACCCTACTTGCTTCAATTCCTCATTTATAAAATGTTCTGGAAAAAGAAATGGCAAATGATCATAGTAACTTTGCCAAGAAAAGTCCAAATTAGTTAAAAAGAGTCAGGCACAACTACAGTGAATGAACAACAACCACACTCATTTGCTCATGGACTTATGTGGATTTATTTTATATTCTGGAAATTTGCTGATGTTGCTGATTATTTCAAGTAGTTCTTAGTTGATTTTCTACAGTTCTCTAAGTATACCATCTTATCAGTAGCAAGGAGTGATAACTTTGTTTCCTCATTGCCTCATTTTTATCCTTTCAATTTTTTCTTGTCTTATTATTTTTGCTAGAATTTCTAGTATAATGTTTAATAATAGTGATGATAATGGACATCTTTCCTTCACCTCATATTTTTGTCATAGCTTGTATTTATATTGCGTATCATTTAAGTATTAACATTTTTATTAACTTTTACTCATTCATATGCTTTCTAGGGATTTTAATAGGACTGACTCTTATTTTATCAAAAGATTTTTCTGTAACTATTGAGATAATGGTATAATTTTATTGGTTTTGTTATTGATAGGGTCAATTAATGCTCATAGTTTTCCTAATATTGTAGCAACTCTGCATTCTTAGTATAAATTCCATCTAACAACAATGTGTGATATTCCTGATATATTGCTATAATATTCTTGCTAGTATTTTAGTTAAAATATTTGTATTAATATTAATTAAGGGAATTAGCCTATAGTTTTTTCTCAGTTTTTGCTTTTATCTGGTTAAATTATTAGTACCATATTGGTTTCAGAGAAGGAATTTGATATCATTCTGTATTTCCCTATTTTTCCAAAGAGTTTATATAGTATTTGATTTAATTATTCTTTAGTAGAATTCACTTATGAATGTATTAAATCTTGGTAATTTTTTTCTTAGTGAGCAAATTTATAATTGGATTAATTAATTTTTTAAAGAAAGGTCTACTTACTCTGTTTTCTCTTTTGTTAAAATTGGTCAATTTATATATCTGTAAATATTTATCCATTTCACTTAGGATTTTAGATTTATTGGCAAATAAATGGGCAAAATAGCTCCTAATAATTGCTTCATATTTCCTTTTATTGGTGGTAAAAGTATTCCTTTTTAGATGATATCTCCTATTTTTAAAAAATCAACACAAAACAAAAACTTGCTGTAGAAAATGGTTCCCTAAAGAAAGGAAATAGAATATCTCAAACAAGAAAATAACTCCTTAAGAAAGGAAGTAAAAAAAAGCCACCAAGAAGAAAATGGCTCCCTAAAAATTAATAGAAGCTAATGACTTTAGGTTTAGATAGCAGAAAACAATTTTAAAAATTTGAAATAGAAGAAAATATGAACTACATCACTTGAAACACAACAGATCACAAAAATAGATTCAGGAAAGATTGTCTAAGAATCATGGACTACCAGAAAGTCATGATAAAAAAAAAAAACCTAGAAAGAAATTACGGAAAAACTGCCCCGATGTTTTTGACAAGAAATAAAAATAGAAGTTGAAAGAATCCACCACTAACTTCCTGAAAGAAATCCCAAATTTAAAAAATCTCATGATTATCATAGCCAAATTCCAGAACTCCAAAGTCAAGGAGAAAATACTACAAACACCAAAAAAAAACAACCCGAAAACAAAAAAGCACAATTCAAACATGGTGGAACCAAAGTGCAAGGGGTAAATTTAGGGTTGAGACTGAATATATATATATATATATATATATATATATATATATATATATATATATATATATATATTTTTTTTTTAGTTGGTTGCCAGGGATTTTAAATTCTAAATCCTAATGAAATACTCAAGTCAGAATGGAACTTTATGGTTGTTTGTTTACAATACAAGGAACAAATTAAGAAAGAGAGAGAGAGAGAGGGAAAAGATCTGTGCCAGCCTGGTCTGAGCCAGGCATGAGTTCAAAGGCCTCAGCCAAGGGTTCTCTCTAGAAAAACCAAGGAAAAAAAGGAGTCCCAAGAGATGGACCTTTCCAGAGGCTATTGCCTCCAGGAAAAGCCAAGGAAAAGGGGATTCAGCCTTATAACTCACCATGTGATCATCTAAAAGGAAAGCAGTCTGTGGTCTCCCCCACAATCTCCTCCAGAGTCGAGTTCCACAGCCAAATCCCTCTCACGGGAAGTGACACAAAATATAAAGGCAGTTCTTTACATCACATCCTGTGTCTTAAATGTACCAATGGTGGCTTAGACTTGGCTTTGGACAGTCCAAGGGTTAGTCAATTATTTCAGATTTGTCACTTGCTAGCACACACGAGTCATAGACCTTCCTCCCCCACACTTAATCCTTAAGTGGGGGTATATACATTCCTGGTTGTTTGAATTCCAAAGACTAAGCAGGGTGGAGTAAAACTAAAATTCACAATAGTCAGGTTTATAAAGTACTTAGAAGCTTCAGGAACAGAAGGTGTAAAATACGATATTCCACAAGAGAAAGGATCTAGGCCTATAACCAAAAATCACCTGTGAGCAAATTTGAGGCCATTACTCCAAGGGAAGAAATGGACATTTAATAAAATAAAAGACTTGGGGGTATTTCTGACAAAAGAGTCAGATCTATAAAGAAAATATAATGAGCAAATTTGACACTCAAGAGAGGCATGAAAGGGTATAAAGATTAATGTTAATAATTAATAACTAGGAAAAATGTTCCCAATACTGTTGACATGTGCTTCAAATATAAAAAGGAGAAAAAATAAAAACTCAAATGCTATATTGCACATGCAAGGAAAAACAATAATAAAAACGTGTTATAAAAATTAAAAATACATAGCTTACAATCAGTGACACACTATGTCAGATAAGAAAGGTAGAATACAAAGGATCCTCACTAAAAAAGGTCCATTTCCTTTTTTACTTGGCCATTAATCACAATATGGGTACATTTATGATTTTCAGAATAAAGCAGTAATACAGTAAATGATGTACATTCAAAGAAGTACCAAAGACCCCAAAATTCACAGTATGCCAGTTAATTACATTAGCAAATAAAGCCACTATAACATTTCATATAAATTGCCATATGACAAAAAAAATCTATGAACTGATGGACATTTGTCATAATTTTTATAGATGTAGCAAATCTTTCAACCTTGGCAAATATATTTTTAAACAAAGTAAAACTTAGTTGGGTCCAGAACATTACTAAGAAATCTAGATTGTTCTGGTGGAAGTAAATTAAACTGAAGGGTTTTTGCAGGAGCTCTTTTTGGCTTCTTGCTTCATAGAAACACCTTGGTAGGAACATTTTTGGTTTCTCTACCTTTAATACAACATTCTTTATAATATAGATATTTTAAAAATCATCCATTCAGAAACCACTAGTTAATTAAAATTATTTCTGAACACCCCTTAGAATTACCATTTAAGTTCTTAGCTCATGAAATTCTCCAAAGGTTGCATACAATTTAATCAGTTTTGTTGAAATCCATCCATCATCATCTATGAGACAATTTTAAAAAAGCAAAAAAGGCTTTTTAAGGCAACATGTGATCTTTAATGGATCTAGGTTTGAGTATGGGCTTATACAATATTTTCTTCTTCACTAGAGGTAAAGTTACAAATTAAAGATCGATATAGGCAAAGCATAGTAGTTTTAAATGATTCAGTATTACAGAAAGATCTCAATTAGATTGATACAGATTAACTTAAAAAATTTAAACATTTAAGCAATCAGTAAATACAATAATAGAAACAAGTGAGAAGGTACAGGTGGGCAGTGCAGTCAAAATCCTTTTTAACAATTTCAATAGATTTGTTCTATATTATAGGAGGAGAATAAACTCAAAATATTTAGCAATAAACTTCAAGATCTCTTAAAGTTTCCTGTCTCTCCCCCTGTATTTGTTATCCATTTAGATTTCTTTTGTCAGAGCTCTGAAGTTTCTGATAGAAGCACTGGGCAGAATCTCCACTCTACATGTTAAGAGTAGATAAGACTTTTAGAACTTTGTAAAAATATTTCCATTTGGTTTGTAGTTTAAGCAGCCTAAATTGTGGCATATTCTTGAGGAGAAGGAAATAAAGTGGGAAATCTCCAATGAAAATAAAAAATTCCCAGTAAAAGAATTAAGCAGATCCAAACAGCACTTTTTAGTTCTACCAACTCAAACTGTTGTTTCAGAGTTTCAAGCATACTTTTCAATAACATTTTCCCAGAGAGATACTGAATGGAAAAATGGCTAATACAGGCTCCCACTTGGAAGGGGAAAGGGATCAAAGGATTGGGAGGTCTCACGGAATGGCAGGCTGCCAGCTGGGTCAGGATGCTAACAGTCACAGAGCAGTGGCCCTGATATAGTGAAGGCAGGAGGGCTGGAGCACAGGGAGACCTGACCATTGACTGTCTGTGAATGGGCAAACTTATTATCTTTACTGCAAGGATATCTGCTCAAAATATCTGAGAATTTGTATCCCAAAGTGGTCAACCATAAATGTAAAGATTAAAATTAATAATCAATAACTAAGAATTTTATTTTAAATTTTTTATTAATAATAACTAATGTAAAAGGAAATACCTGAACTCAGCCTGGTCATGTGAAAAAGAGAGTGTGGGAGGAGTTACATACAGTTAAATACCAGTAACTTGAACTTGCCAACATGGAGACACAGGAGAGATGATAGGGAATTTTGGGGAATGAAGTCAAAGGTTCAAAATCTCCATTTATACAAAGGTAAACAGAAAACAAAACAAAAAATGATCAAGCGAATAAGTGGGCTTAAACTAATTGCATCTTTGTATAGGAAAAATGATAATAGGATACTTAGGATTTCTATTGTATAGGAGATACCTAAAGTACTTCATCTGCTTAATACAACCAAGAGAAACAATGGAATTAAACTGATTCTGTTCCTTCTATGAGAAATAACTAGAACATTTCAAATATTTATCATATAAAATATTTGAATTATTTTAGATATTTTAAGATAGTAAAGGATAATAATGGGGTTAAACTAGCAAGAAGGTGATAACTAAGATGATTAAGATATCCTTGATTCTTTGAGTAGTAAGATATCTAAAGTACTTTGAATACTTATGGCACTAAAAATATTTCAGAATTTTCATACTATATTAGGGCAGTAAATATGAGCATAAATAAAGAGTACAGAGAGTAAACTGAGTAATATTGGATGATGGAAAACAATTTACAAAATTAAGCTACTACTGTATGCTATGAACTAGTTTAGGTGCTAAAGATACAAGTACAGAAAATGAAATTTAGTCCCAATGAGCACATATTTTAATGTCAAGAGAAACCAAGGAAAGCATATAGCACATATAAATAGATTCACAGAGAAAAGGAAGGCATGGATAATTTGTAACTTATATCATTGTAGAGAATTCATACATTAAGGACATTACAATACCATTTGACTATTATTTTCAAATACTAATAGAAATGAAATACAGTACAAAGCACATTGACTTGGAAATCAGCAGACTAATTCTTCCATTAACCTGTTTTATGATCTTCATAAAGAAATTTGATCTGTCTAGGTGAAGTATGAATTAGTTCAAGACCTCTGATTAACTGGAGATTGTCTTCAGTATTAGAAATAGATTTTAAAAGTGTGAAAAAATAACTTTCCAAGCTTTTTAATACTAGAGGAAGTATAGGACAGCTAAGAATTTAGTAATTTACATGAAGTATTAGCTTCAGTGAACTACCATCTAGCCAGAGTGCTTTGAAGATTGATTAGAGATTGTTTGGTAGTATCTTTGAGTACAACTTTTGTAATTTTAACAAATATGTAGAAGTAGTCATACAACTGAAATATATCATTTTATTAAATACTATGCTTAGCTAGGTATTCGATTTGGTAACAGAGTTGGACTTAAAGTCAGGGAGATCTAAGTTCAATTATTAGACACTTAACCTTCAGACACTTAGCAGTGGAATGACTGGACAAGTTTTTTAAATTCTTACCTAATCAGTTTCCTGATATATAAATTGAGAAGGATTTAGATTTAATAAGAATAAATTTTGTTAGAATAAAATGAGCTCGTACTTTGTTTTTATTTTTTTTATTTTGAGTTCCTTATTCTCTCCCTTATCTTCTCCCCCCACCTGAGATATCAAATAATATGATGAGAATTAGCACTTTAAAGTATTTTACAAACCTTAAGGTACTATACAAATAAAAGCTATTATTAAATTTTATTAAATATTAAATTCTTTTAAATTTGATATCAATATCATTTTAAAGTGGAATTCCAAATATGGAAAGAATATTAGAAATCATTTAATCTAATTACAACTTAATGCTAATTAATTTTCTATTTGAATTTGAATTTTAGAAAGTAACAGAGAAAGAAAAGATATAGTGTATGACTACACATATTTATAAGGTAATGTGAAAGGGAGAAAGAATAGAAAAGGCCTTAAGACTATTCTTTTTTTAAGAGTACTGAGAGACTGACTACAACAAGTGAAGAGAGTGAATTAAGAGTCTAAAAATGCTTTCTGGAGTCTAAAATTAGTAGTAATTTTCACTGATTTATTCATTTTTATAGATCATGACACTGAGGACTAGAGAGGTTAAATATTTGGCAGAAGGATCAAAAATTAGAAGTTTCAAGAAATAAACCACACTAGAAAGGATATAAATAAGGACAGAGGTGCTATGGTGTTGAATATAAATAGACTGAGGAAACCCCAGGTTAATTCTGAAGATAAAGTTAAATTAATTGGAGGCCGTTTCTTTTTATTAAAGCAGAATAATAAAGACATGCTTAATTTTTGCATTTTAAATTCATTCCTCTTTCATATCATCTGCATGTCTTTTTCATTACAAAAGAAAACTGACAATGAATAATAGCCTTTAGAAGTCTTAATTTGAAATCATTTTATAAAATTATATTTGCTTTCACATTTGGGAAGCACATAATAGGGGTTTTTTCCCCCCTACATTGTTCCTTTTGCCATAACCTCTTTCATAGAAAATGCAGAGGTAGTCTTTTGGGTTATAATTTATGTGTATTATGCAGATATTATTTTATTCTGTAAAGTAGGATATAGTGGCCCAGGAATAGTCACAGTGCTCCAAAACAAACCCCAAATGTGCTACCTTCAATTTGTTAAAAATAAAGTTGCACAAATTCTTATTTTTCCTTTTTGGGAAAAAATACAGCATCAACAACAAAAAAACAGGAACAAAACTTAACAATGAACCAAGAATGTAATCAGAAATCCAAAATTCCAGTCTTTGCAATCAGACTAGTGGAAGACTTGGCATCCTTATGATATTTTTCACTTTCCAAATTATTTCCTTTTTTCCGACAATTATAAATGTCAGTGAACTATTACTACAAGTGTTGGCAATGAGTGCCCCTAAATATGTTATCTAATGCTTCTGGGTTATTATTTATATTTATTGTTTGTGTTGCTTTATTTATCTTAAGCCCAGTGCTTATTTTTATTATCTGTTCTTTTCATCTCTCTCTTATTTGGAGCCATGCTTATTCTTTATAATTTAGAAACTATTCACTTTTGGTTGTTTTATTATTGTTATTGTTAATGTTTTTTCTTTCTATTAACAAATGTTTGTTTTTGATGATGATAACCATCTGCATCTATGGTCCAGGACCAGATTGCCTGAAGGACATAGAAATGTATTATGGTCTCTACCAACAACCACATTCAGTAAAAGGCCTTGTAGACTCTATCTCTCAGCTATAGAGTCATTATATTTTATATTCATAATGTTTAAATAAATGAGAGTATTCCTTCATATCCATGAAGTGAGAGATCCAGGTTGCTAGGAGATATTTAAATGTTTTTCTCCTGAAATTTTGGGATTTTCATTTTGAGAATCATTATTACAAAATTCTATTACTCTTATCTTAAACACTATCTTATTGGCATCAAACAAAAGTTGTTTGGACATTTGTACAATCCATACTTAAACACAAATTCTCTCAACAATATTTAGTCTAGCCGTTCCTTAAAGATATAAAGGATAAAGAATTATAATTTCCTAAAGGAGACTGATTTACTCAATTTTTAAAGTCTGGATCTGAATGCTTGGCCTTAAGTAGATCTGATAATGTTAATACTTAATTTTTCTGTAAATGTTTAATTATATTTTCCCCAATTACATATTAAAACATTCTTTAATATTTGTTTTCAAGATTTTGAGTTTCAAAATTTCTTCAGCCTTTCTTTTGCTCCCCTCCTTTAACTGAGAAAGCAATTTGATATAGTTGTGTATTTTCTGCCATGTAAAACATATTTCCGTATTTGCTATGCTATGAAAGGAAATGCAGACCAATTAAACCAAAAAATGAAAAATGAAGTTTAAAAAGTATGCTTCAGTCTATATTCAACCTCTATCAGTTCTTTCTTTGGAGATGGATAGTATTTTTCATTGTATGTACTTTTAAAAATAGCTTAATTGCCAAGAATAACATTCACAGTTGATCATTGTACAATATATTGTTACTGTGTACACTTTTCTCTAGGTTCTGCTCACTTCATTTTGCTTCAGTTCATATTAGTCTATTTTTCTCTAAAAGTGCCCTATTCTTCATTTCTCTTTTTTAAATTTTCATTTAAAATAGTTTTCCATGGTTACATGATTTATTATCCACTCACTTTTTCATTCCCCCTCCCAGAGCTGACAGGCAGTTCCAATGGGTTATACATGTATCATTGTTCAAAACCTATTTGCATGTTATTCATATTTGTAGTAGCATGATCTGTTAACATCAAAACCCCAATCATATCCCCATTGCACTAAGTGGTAGACCATATATTTTTCTAATGCATTTCTGGTTCCACAGTTCTTTCTCTGGATGTAGATAGCATTCTTCCTCATAAATTCTTCTGGGTTGTCCTGGATCATTGCATTGGTACTGGTAGAAAAGTCCATTGCATTTGATTGTACCACAGTGTATTAGTTTCTGTGTACAAAGTTTTCCTGATTCTGCTCCTTTCACTCTGCATCAATTCCTGGAATTCTTTCCAGTTCATGTGAAATTCCTTCAGTTCATTATTCCTTTTAGCACAATAGTATTCCATCACCAACATATACCACAAATTATTCAGCCATTTCCCAGTTAATGAACACCTCCTCGTTTTCCAAATTTTGCCACCACAAAGAATGAGGCTATGAATATTTTTGTACAAGCCTTTTTCTTTATTATTTCTTTGGGGTAAAAACCCAACAATGGTATGAGTGGATCAAAGGACAGGCATTCATTTAAAGCCCTTTGTACATAGTCCCAAATTTCCCTCCAAAATGGTTGGACCAATTTACAACTCCACCAGCAAGGCTATAATGTCCCAACTTTGCCACATCCCCTCCAACATTTATCACCTTCCTTTGCTGTCATATGGGCCAAACTGCAAGATGTGAGGTGATACCCCAGAGTTGTTTTAACTTGCATTTCTTCAATCAGGAAGAAATTAGAACGCTTTTTCATGTGCTTATTGATAGTTTTTATTTCATTCTGTGAAAACTGTCTATTCATGTCCCTTGACCATTTGTTGATTGGGGAATGACTTGATTTTTTTTTTGTAAATTTGACTTAGTTCCTCATATGTTTTGGAAATTAAACCTTTATCAGAGAGTTTTGTTATAAAAATGCTCTTTAAAAAAAAGCTTTCTCAGTTTGTTGCTTTCCTTCTAACTTTGGTTGCATTTGTTTGGTTTGTACAAAACCTTTTTAATTTGATATAATCAAAATCATTCATTTTATATTTTGCAATGTTCTCTATATATTGCTTGGTCTTAAATTCCTTTTTCCACAGATCTAACAGGTATATTGATCTATGTTCACCCAATTTCCTTATGATTTTACTCTTTATAGTTAAGTCATTTACTCATTTTGAATTTATCTTGATATAGGGTATAAGATGTTGATCTAAACCTAATTTTCCCCATATTCTTTTCCAATTTTCCTAGCAGTTTTTATCAAATACTGAGATCTTGTCCCCAAAACTGGGGTAGTTAGGTTTGTGTTTGTTTTGGCAGATAGATTCCTAAATATTTTATATTGTCTAGAGTCATTTTAGATGGAGTTTCTCATTCTAACTCCTGCTGCTGAGTTGGAAACATATTGAAATTTTAATGATTGCTGTGGGTTTATTTTGTGCCTTGCAATTTTATTAAAGTTGTTAATTATTTCATCTAGCCCTTTTGTTGATTTTCTAGGGTTCTATAAGTATACCATCATATTATCTGCAAAGAGTGAGAATTTAGTGTCACTAAACATGTTGGCTAACATGATAGCAAAGGAAAGTAATGAATGCTGGAGAGGATGAGGCAAAGTCAGGACATTAATGCATTGCTGGTGGAGTTGTGAATTAATCCAACCATTCTGAAGGACAATTTGGAACTCTGCCCAAAGGGCACTAAAAGACTGTCTGCCCTTTGATCCAGCCATAGCCCTGCTGGGTTTATACCCCAAAGAGATAATAAGGAAAAAGACTTGTACAAGAATATTTATAGCTACACTCTTTGTGGTGGCAAAAAGTTGGAAAATGAGGGGGTGTCCATAGATTGGAGAATGGCTGAAAAATTGTGGTATCTGTTGGTGATGGAATACTATTGTGCTCAAAGGAATAATGAACTGGAGGAATTCCATGGGAACTGGAATGACCTCCAGGAATTGATGCAGAGTGAAAGGAGCAGAACCAGGAGAACATTATATACAGAGACTGATAAACTGTGGTGCAGTCGAAAGTAATGGACTTCTCCATTAGTGGCAATACAGTGATCCTTAACAACTCCGAGGGATTTACAAGAAAGAGCACTATCCACATTCAGAGGAAAAACTGTGGGAGCAAAAACACAGAAGAAAAACAACTGCTTGATTACATGGGTCAATGGGAATATGATTGGGGATGGACTCCAAATGATACATGTAATACTGTAATTATCAACGACATGAAAAATATTTTTGACCAAAGACACATATAAAATACAGTGGAATTGTGTGTCAGTTTCGAGAAGAGGTGGGGTGAGAGGAGGGAAAGAATATGATTCTTGTAACCAAGGAATAATGTTCTAAATTGACTAATTAAATAAAACATAAAAAAAGGGAGTGACAACTTCCTGAGTTGAATTCTACTCACAGTTCTTTCTTTCCTTGGAGCGGAGACTAGTGGAGAATCTGTTGACTGAACCTGAGATGTGGTGAGTGAAAGACTGACTCCTTTCACATTGGATTTTCTGAAGAGATCAGCCTCAGGAGAGACTTCCCCAGGTTCTAGGCTTTGGGGAAACCTAAGTACTAACTCTCCCTGCCCTGGTTGAGCCAGGGGCCAGGAGTCAATTACTTAGTGTTGAGGCTAGATATTTTACCCTATTCTGTCTCTGATTTTCTTACTTTACTCGTTTCTATATTTTGTAAATAAATTGTAAATAAATCCCTTTTGGAATAAATTAATTTCCTGGAGCCCCTGTTTTAAAAATAATTCAATTCAACATTTTTATATAATAATCCCCTTTTTCCCTTTACATGGTAAGATTGCCCCTTTCATCTCTGATACTGTTCATTTGATTTTCTTCTTTATTTTTTTTATTAGATTGAATAGTACTTTTATCTATTTTATTTGTTTTTTTCAAAGTACCAGCTCCTAGACTTATTATTAGGTCAATAATTTTTTTTTTACTTTTAATTTGAATTAATTTACCATTTAATTTTTAGGATTTCCAATTGAGTTTTTATCCGGGGATTTTTAATTTTTTCTTTTTCTAATTTTTTAAGTTTCAAGCCTAATTCATTGATCTCCACCCTCTCTAGTAGTAGTCTCTTGGTAACCGAGGATGACTATTGTCTTTGTGTGTTTTCATCTGTGGTGTATAGATGAGTGTGCACAAAGACAGTTGTGCGTGAAGGAGATTTAAGTGGAAAAGTCGATGCACAGAGACAGTCCCACTCTCTCGGCTTTGGAAGCCTGGGTCCAATGGCACAAAAAATCATTACACCTGGAGACTTCCTCAGCTGCATTGGATGGCCATGTTGTCCTTTGTGCTCCAACATGCCCTAAGCACTCCACAGTGCTTTGCTGCTTCACCATCTCAGCCTTTGAACCTTCTTATTGGTTTCTTCCGTCTGTTCAGCTGAAGCAGTCTTCACATGCTGGGTGAGCAAAGCCTTGGTTCACCAGGGGTCTACTACCCGATGGCTACCCTCACAAGGTTTAGCCGGCCTGTCGAAGCTGTTGCCCGGGGTATGGCCTCTGCCGCATGCTAGCAGCTACTAGGAGCCACAAGTGAGAGTGGGGTGTCAGGTAAGGGTCAGAGGCTGGAGAGCTGCCCTAAGAGGGCACAACAAGCCCTCCATACCAGAGATACTACCCCTCCCTGAGCACCCCATACACTCCTCCACCCTCTCCATTTTCTTAGTATAGGCAAACAGTGATATAAAATTTCCCCTGTTTTTTGTGTTGACTGTATCCCATAGATTTTGATCTGATGTCTCCTCATTGTCATTCTTTTTAATGAATTTGATAATTATTTCTATGATTTCTTCTTTGACAGGCCTGTTTTTAAAAAATAATAATTTATTTAGTCAGTTTAGAACATTATTCCTTGGTTACAAGAATCATATTATTTCCCTCCCTCTACTCCCCCCACCATTCCTGTAGCCAACATGCAATTCCACTGGGTATTACATGTGTCCTTGATCAGAACCCATTTCCATGTTGTTGGTGTTTGCACTAGGATGTTCATTTAGAGTCTACATCCCCAACCACATCCCCTTGACCCCATGTAATCAAGCAGTTGTTTTTCTTCAGTGTTTCTACTCCCACAGTTTTTCCTCTGAATGTGGATAGTGTTTTTTCTCATAGATCCCTCCAAGTTATTCAGAATCACTGCATTTCTACTAATGGAGAAGTCCATTACAATTCTATTTTACCACAGTGTATCAGTCTCTTTTTTTTCCATTGTTCTCCTGGTTCTGCTTGTTTCATTCCGCATCACTTCCTGGAGGTTGTTCCAGTCCCCATGGAATTCCTCCACTTTATTATTCCTTTGAGCACAATAATATTCCATCACCAACATATAACACAATTTGTTCAGACATTCCCTAATTGAAGGGCATCCCCTCATTTTCCAACTTTTTGCCACCACAAAGAGTGCAGCTATAAATATTCTTGTACAAGTCTTTTTCCTTATTATCTCTTTGGGGTATAAACTCAGCAGTGCTAAGGCTGGATCAAAGGGTAGACAGTCTTTTTAGCACCCTATGGGCAGAGTTCCAAATTGCCCTCCAGAATGGCTGGATTAATTCACAACTCCACCAGCAATGCATTAATGTACTGACTTTGCCACATCCCCTCCAGTATTCATTACTTTCCATTGCTGTCATGTTAGCCAATCTGCTAGGTGTGAGGTGATACCTCAGAGTTGTTTTGATTTGTATCTCTCTGATTATAAGACATTTAGAACACTTTTTCAGGTGCTTATTAATAGTTTTGATTTTTTAAACTGAAAATTGCCTATTGATGTCCCTTGTACATTTATCGATTAGAGAATGGCTTGATTTTTTGTACAATTGTACAATTTTGTACAATTGGTTTAGCTTTTGTTATGTAGATGGTTTCCCAATTTGTTGCTTCTCTTCTCATTTTGGTTGCATTAGTTTTGTTTGTACAAAACCTTTTTAAATTGATGTAATTAAAATTATTGATTTTACATTTTGTGATTTTTTTTTCTAGCTCTTTCTTAGTTTTAAAGTCTTTCCTTTTCCACAGATCTGACATGTATACTATTCTGTGTTCACCTAATTTGCTTATAGTTTCCTTTTTTATATTCAAGTCATTCACCCATTCTGAGTTTATCTTGGTGTAGGGTATGAGATGTTGATCCAAACCTAATCTCTCCCATATTGTCTTCCAATTTTCCCAGCAGTTTTTATCAAATAGTGGGTTTTGGTCCCAAAGCTAGATCTTTGGGCCTATCATAGACGCTCTTGCTGAGGTCACTTAACCCAAGTCTATTCCACTGATCCTCCTTTCTGTCTCTTAGCCAGTACCAAATTGTTTTGGTGACCACTGCTTTATAGTATAGTTTGAGATCTGGGACTGCAAGTCCTCCTTCCTTAGCATTTTTTTTTCATGATTTCCCTGGATATTCTTGATCTTTTGTTCTTCCAAATAAACTTTGTTATGTTTTTTTTTTTTTAATTCAGTAAAAAAGTTTTTTGATAGTTCAATGGGCATGGCTCTAAATAAGTAAATAAGTTTGGGTAGGATTGTCATTTTTATTCTAATAGCTTGTCCTACCCATGAGCAATCAATGTTTTTCCAATTGTTTAGATCTATTTTTAATTGTGTGGAGAGTATTTTGTAGTTGTGTTCATATAGTTCCTGTGTTTGTCTTAGCAGATAGATTCCTAAGTATTTTATATTGTCTAAGGTGATTTTAAATGGCATTTTTCTTTCTAATTCTTGCTGCTGAGATGTGTTGTAAATATATAGAAATGCTGATGACTTGTGTGGGTTTATTTTGTATCCTACAGCTTTGATAAAGTTGTTCATTATCTTGACTAGCTTTTTGGTTGATTCTTTAGGTATTGTTAAGTAGACCATCATATCATCTGCAAAGAGTGATAGCTTGGTCTCCTCCTTTCCTATTTTAATACCTTCAATTTCTTTTTCTTCTCTAATTGCTACAGCTAATGTTTCTAGTACAATGTTAAATAACAGAGGTGATAATGGGCATTCTTGTTTCACTCTTGATCTTATTGGGAAGGCTGGTAGTTTGTCTTCATTGCATTTGATGTTTGCTGATGGTTTTAGATTTATACTATTCATTATTTTTAGGAAAGGCCCTTCTATTCTTATGCTTTCTAGTGTTTTCAATAGGAATGAGTGTTGTGTTTTGTCAAAGGCTTTTCCTGCATCTATTGAGATAATCATGTGATTTTTGTCGGTTTGCTTATTAATATAGTCAATTATGTGGGTTTTCCTAATATTTGACCTGTTTTGAAGAAATAGATTATTTAATTTCCAATTAACTTTAAATTTGCCTTTCCATGGACCCTTGTTAATTATAATTCTTACCTCATTATAATCTAAAAATGTGGAATTTATTATTTCTGCTTTTCTGCATTTGTTTACAATATTTCTATGGCCTATTTCTTGGTCGATCTTTGTATATCTCCCATGTAGTACTGAGAAGAAGGTATATTCCTTTTTATCCCTGTTCAGTTTTCTCCAGATATCTATTAACTCAAATTTTTCTAGTATTTCATTTACTTCCCTTAGTTCTTTCTCATTTATTTTTTGTTTTGATTTATCTAGTTCTGAGAGGGGAAGGTTAAGATCTCCAGTTAGTATGGTTTTACTATGTATTTCTTCCTTGAGCTCCTTCAATTTTTCCTTTAGATATCTAGATGCTATACCATTTGGGGCATAGATGTTGAGTAATGATATTACTTAATTATATTACCTTTTAAAAATTTCCTTCCTTCTCTCTTTTAATCAGAAAAATTTCTACTTTGGCTTTGTTTGGTATCATTATTGCTACAGATGATGCATAATATATTCTGCTTCACCCTTTTACCTTGAATCTGTGTGTGTCATCCTGTCTCAAATGTGTTTCTTGTAAACAACATAGAGTAGGAGTCTAGTTTTTAATCCACTCTGCTATCTGCTTCCATTTAATGGGTAAGTTCCTGCAATTCACATTAAGCTTTATGATTACTAACTATGTATTCCCCTCCATCTTATTATCCCCTCTATTGCTTATCCTGCTCTATTTCTTCTCACCAGTATTTTAATTTTTGTCATCCCTTTATTCCCTCTCCCTTCTTTTACCCGCCCCCCTTTGTTCTTGTTCTTCTTCTGCTTCTTTTTATAAGGTAGAATTCTATGCCCCACTAAGTATACTTCTTTTTCCATCTCTGAGCCAGTTACAAAGAGAGTAATGTTTAAGCATTGTGCACCAATACCCTTATTCTTCCCTTTCTGTACTGATTTTTCTCCCCTCTTTATGTTATATATTTTGTTCCATTCTATGTCTCCTTTCCCTTTTCTCTCAGTGCAACCCTTTCAGCCCTTGATTGATTTTTACATGTCATACATACATGTACATATCATAACATATATATACATCATTCCATATTATCATATTTACATATACATAATATCATCATATACATATTATCATAATCAGCTTACTTTTCTACCCTCTTTCTGAGTAAATTCCTTCTATTTTCTCTACTACTTAGAGTAATTTTTGAGAGTTAGAGAAATCCTTTTTCCATGTGGACATATAAACATTTTTCCCTTAATGATTCCCTTAAATTTTCCCTTTCTTATTTCCCTTTCTGGTCTTCTCTTGTGTCTCATATTTGACTTTCAAATTTTTTTATTTAGGTCTGTCTTATTCCTTAGGAATGCTTGGAAATCTTCTATTTTATTGAATGACCATTTATTTCCCTGAAAGAGTATACTCAGTTTTGCTCCAGGTGACTGGGTTGTAAATCTAAATCTTTTGCCTTTCTGCATATCATATTCTATGCATTCAGATCCTTAAATGTAGAAGTTGCTAGGTCCTGAGTGATCCTGATTAAAGCTCCATGGTATTTGAATGTTTTATTTATGGCTTCTTAAAGTAATTTACTTTGCTTGGTGGCTCTTGAATTTCGCTATGACATTCCTGGAAGTTGTCAATTGAGGATGTCTTTTTGGAGTTGATCTGCGAATTCTTTCAATTTCAATTTTATTTTCTTGTTCAAGGATCTCTGGGCAGTTTTCTTTGATTATATCTTATAATATTATATCCAAGTTTTTTTTCTTCATCTCAGCTTTCAGGTAATACAATAATTTTCAGATTGTCTCTCCTAGACCTGCTTTCTATATCAGTTGTTTTATTCAATAAGATATTTGAAGTTTTCCTCTGTTTTTTCATTCCTTTGCTTCTACTTCATCGTTTTTTTGATTTCTCATGAAATTATTAGTTTCTAGATGGTTAATTCTGATTTTTAAGGCCTGGCTTTCCTCTGTCAGTTTTTGGTTCTCCTCTTTAAATTGGCTTATTTCTTTTTGCATCACTTTCATTTCTCTTCCCCACTTTTTCTCCACCTCTCTTAATTGGTTTTTGAAGTCTTTTTTGAGTTCTTCCAGAATATGTATCCAATTCATATTTTTCTTTTGGACTTTGGATGCGTTTCCTTTGTTTTCACTGTCCCCTTCTGTGTCTTTATCTTGCTCTTTGTCTCCATAAAAAGTCTTTAGAATTATGTGCTTTTTTGATTATTTTCTCATTTTCCCCATATAATTATTGGTAAATTCTTTATTATGGGGAGTTGAGGTACCCTCTTGAACTTCCGTCCTTCCTTAATATTATTTTTTACTTATTTTCTGGGTTGTTACTAGTTTACCAAATGGTCTGAGGGCTGAGAGCTCTGAGAATCCCTTCCCCCTGATGATTCAATTAACCCTTGAGATGCTGATAGCTTAATAACTTTTCTCAGGCTTGAGTATAAGCTTTTGATCTCAGTCTGAACTTGATCAGGCCAAAGGATGACCTTGATTCAATCAGGCACACTCTTTATTACCCTGTCCTGGAGCTCTACCCTTAGTTTTGGGCAAAAAGATCCTGGAGACCTCCCCTGAGAACTGTGTCTTTACCCCAAACCATGGATTATGTGCTCATTCCAAGCCCAGAGTGGGATTCCTGGGTTTGTGTTCTGGGTCCACAAGGAATCAGCACCTTCAGTCCAGATTGGCTTGGACTGGGACTCCAGACTTCTCCACAGGTTTGCAATTTCATGGGGTATTAGTTGGCTTGGCCCATTACTTCACAACAGGATCTCAGGTTCTGACTTAGCTTGAGCTGAAGTTTGGAACTTGTGACAGCAGATGTGTGGAGAGGTGGGGGGTGTTGTTTGTTCTTTGCTTGCTCTATTTTCACTCTTATGCCTCCTGCTAGCTCCACTCCCCTCCCACCCTAGTTCCCCAGATGATCTCCACCTACCTTTTGGGTTTTTCTTTTTCAAAGGTTGTTTCCTTCAGTCTTTGTTGGTTATTTCACTCCTGAATTTGTTTTGTGGTGATATTTTACTCTTGGTCGGGGAGGATTTTAGTGGTGAAAAGTGAGCTGCTGCCCTAGTTACTCTTCCATCTTGGCTCAACTCCTGGAACTCTGTCATTTTTTAAAATAATACAATAGTATTCAATCACAATCATATACCACAGCTTGTTTGGCTATTCCCCAATTGATAGGTATTCCTTTAATTTCTAATACTTTTCGACCAAAGAAGAGTCACTATGAATGTTTTTATTCATATGGGCTAATTTCCTTTTTGGAAGTCTATTTGGGATATAGACTGAAAGGGAATTTTTAATCCCTTTATTTTACATTAATCAATTAAGAACTTAGTCACTAACAAAGAAAGTTTAATCCTTAACAGACCACAAGCACTGACCCCCACCTACAGTGCTAGGCAAATTGATTCCTGAGATATGATGAGGAGAGCTGATAGGTGGAGAAAACTATATATAAGCAGGAGCCTGAGAGAGATTCAGGGTCTTCATTCTTGCATGAATTCTTGTAGGCCTTTAGCCTAGGGTGCATGAGCTCTGGTGGGATTCTTGGTGGTTTTGGCCTCGTGTGCACTGAAGGTTCTAGGTGATTTTTCATCATCTTTGGCTATTTGGATTTTGACTTCCTGATCTAGACTTTTGATTCTGGTGAGGTTCAAAGTCAGATTTGAATTTATTGTCTATAAATGGTTACCATGACAATTCTTTATTTTTTTTGTCAAACCAAATTTTAATTATTACAAGACCTAGTAGCAGGGTAAATCGGGTTAAAGAGTATGCATAGTTTTATAACCCTGTGTGCATAGTTCCAAATTGCTCTAAAGAATGGTTAACTGAATCCACAATTCCAATAATAATGTTTAATGGCCTGATTTTCCCACATTCCCTCCAACATTTGTCATTTTCTTTTTCTGTCACATTAACCAATTTGCTAAGTGTGAAGTGATACATAAGATTTGTTTCAATTTGTATTTCTCTAATCAATAGTGATTTAGAGCATCTTTTCATATAACTGGAGATAGTTTCAGTTTCTATACCAAAAAAATACATGTTCATAACCTTTGACTATTAATCAATTTGCAAATGTCTTGTATTCTTAAAACTTTGACTTGTTTCTCTATGTATTTGGGAAATAAGGCTTTTATCAGAGAAATTTGCTGTATCTTTTTGCAGTTATGATTACTGTGCATTTAATTATCATATCTGTCTCTCCTTTCACTGTGTCCTTCCTCAAAAATATTTGCTTTTGGGTACTGACTCCCCAATCCACCCTCCCATCTATTAGTCCCTCCTCCTACTTTCCTGTAGGGTAAAATAGATTTCTATACCAAACCGAGTGTATTATTTCCTGTTTAAGCCAATTCCAATGAGAGTAAATTTCAAACTGTTTCTTTTCCACTCCATCACATCTTCCTTTCCACTGTAGAAGCTCTTTTCCACTTCTGTTATGTGAGACAATTTACTTTATTCTACCTCTCCCTTCCACCTTCTCCCAGAAGTCATTTTTCTCACTCATTTTTTTCTTTTGGAATATCAATCCATTATAGTCAATTAATACCTATGCCTTTTATCTTCTTCGTACTACCTTCTACCTACCTAGTAATGGTAAAGTTCTTGGGAATTACTGGTATCCTCATCCCATGTAGGAATATAAACATTTTGACCTTATTTAACTCCTTATTATTTTTCTTTCCTATTAACCTTTTTTATACTTCTCTTGAATCTTTTATTTGAAAGTCAGATTTTTCTATTCACCTCTGTCCTTTTCATCAGGAATGCTTGAAAGTCCTCTATTTTAATAAATCCATATTTTTCTCTTGAAAAATCATAATCAGCTTTGATAGAGGATTCTTGTTTATAATCCTGATTTTTTTTGTCATCTGAAATATCATGTTCCATAACTTCCAATACTCTAATGCTAAATCTTTTGTTATCCTGACTTTAAATTGTTACTCTCTGGATGCTTGCTACATTTCCTCCTTGACCTGGGAACTCTGGAATTTGGCTATAATATTTCTTGGATTTTTCATTTCATTGAGTTCTTCCAGTTTCTATTTTATGCTCTAGTTCTAGATATTAGAAAAGTTTTCCTGGATAATTTCTTTAAAATTTATATCTAGATATTTTTATAAAATTATGGCTTTCAGTTAGTCTTGTAATTCTTATATTGATGCTTCTCAATCTGTTTTCCAAGTTCATTGTTTTTCCAATGAGATATATCACATTGTCTTCTTCTTCTTTTTTTTTTTCATTTTTTGGTGTTAAATTTTTTTGATGCCTCATAAAGCTTCCAGTTGCATTATATTGAATGTTCTGAAATTATTTTCTTTAGCTTCCCATTTACTCATTTCTAATTGTTAAATAATTATCTTCTGTGATCTTTCATACCAGTTTTCCATTTGGCCATTTCTGCTTTTTCTTCAGTTTTGTTGGTTTTTTTTTGCTCCTTTTTTTATATGTTGCCTCTTTATTTCATTAATTTCTCTCATCACACACTTCTTTCCCAATTTTTCCTCTATATCTTATTTGATATTTTAAAATTATTTTTGAGCTCTTCCAGAATATATATATATATATATATATATATACACATATAAAATTGGTCACAGACTCCTATGTATATACATAATATATATGATTTTTTTTTTGCCATCTGTGATCAATTCACTTGCTTTCATTGAAGCTTAGCATATAGCTCTTCTAATTTTGGTGTCCTCTTTTGATTTTGAGATTTTTTTTCCTGTCATGATTATAACCTCTTTGTGTATTTTTGTTCTCTCTTTTTTGGGGCACAATTTTTACCCTGTTACTTGATTTCTAACTTTATGTTTGAGTTTGGTTCTGCTCTTGTGGTAGAGGGGTACATTTTTCCTAGTTTCTGCTTTTTTTTTCTTAGTGCAGCTGTTTTCAGAGTTGTCCTATATGCAAGTTTTTGTTTTTTCCATAATAGTATGCTGTCCAGGCCTGTACTCTAGTGTGGGAGTGAACACGTGTACTCTTTTCTACCTTGGAACTAGGACCACAGCCCCCCTTCCACTGTGGCCACATGCTCTAATGTGGTAGTGTAAAGATTGGATTTAAGTCTCCCCTGATTATAACAATGAAGATACTTAGCGCTTTCTTGATTGTGAAGATTGAATTGTAATCCCCTATCTATTTGTTGATCTAATCCCCAGCACAGTACTTGAAGTTGAATGGGAAGATCTGCCCATGTTATATCTGATCCCCAAGGGTGTAAATCTCCCATTTAATCATGAGGTGGGAAGTGTGTGACCCACGTGTGCAATAGTGAATAACAAATTGGAATTGACTAACTGCTTTCTGGGCAGTCCTAGAGCAGAGCTTCAGCTGTGATTGGTAGATGTGGAATTAGGGGAAATAATGCAAGAAAAAAAAAAAAAACCTTTAAAAGAAAGAGGCAAGGGCCTGAATGGGGGTTGGTCTTCTGGGAGTTTGAAAGAGACACACTTGGAGTGGAGCCTGCTAGAGTTGAGGCTGATAAAGAATCTGTTGATTGAACTGTCATGGTGAGTGTAAAGGCTGACTTCCTTTCCTTGGCCACCTTTCCCCTGGCTGGGACCTTAGAATTGCTACCTGGCTGAGAGGAAGCTCTCTCTCTTTCTCTCTCTCTCTCTCTCTCTCTCTCTCTCTCTCTCTCTCTCTCTCTCTCTCTCTCTCTCTCTCTCTCTCTCTCTCTCTCTTTCTCTCCCCTTTTCTTCTCTTTCTCTCTTCCTTAATACCTTTCCTCTATTGTAAAATAAACTACCATAAATTCCATTTGACTTTAGTAATTGATTTTGGGATTTAGAAATTAAATCCCTGGCAACCAATTAAATATATTCAGTCCAACCATAAAATTAACAGTAGTCTTCCTCCTCACTCTGGGATTGGGTCCTAGAACTATTCTGAACTTAATGCTGGGAAAGGGTCTTTTCTAATTTCCTTCTGACCAGTTGTCTGACCCTTACATTCTGTGGGCATAGAGCTCCAGAAGCTGCTATTTATGATTCACTCCCCTTTTACCCCATCATCCAAAGTTTGTTACTAGCTTGCTCTGATACAACCTGTATAAAACTATTCCACTCATCCCTGTGAGACAAACTTTTCTTACAGAAGTTTCAAGTTGTAGTGGGGAGGAAAATTGTTTCACTCCATCTTTTTTTGTGGGTTCTGCCACCCCAGAATTCATTCTGAAACATTATCTCAAAGCTGTTTGGGGGGGAATTTGGGAAAAGTCAAGGGAAGGGCTGCCTTAATTCCACCAATTTGACTCCACCCAAGTGCTTAATTTATTTTGAGGGAATTACTAATGCTCTCTTAGATGAGCCATTATCTACAAAAAATTCAGTGCTAAGGTCCAATTCCCTTTCCAAAATGTGGCAACAGACTGACACTGACCTGTTTTGCATCAAAGTAAATTAAATTTTTTAAAAAGGATGTAAATTTTTTACTTAAAATTTTCATTAAAATGTCATGGCAGATTTATTGTTGTGTACCACTTAAAAAACCAATGTGCTAATCTTCTGAATGTAGAAAATTACAAATAATGCATGCTAAACCAAATTACTTTCCCAGTTTTTCACTATATGTATATAAAAGACACAGCATAAATAATTCCAGGGGTTAATCATTGTTTCACTTATCATGTTTTCCAAGTATTAATTCTAGCTATAAAAGCAGATGATTTAGAGGGCTGCCTCAATTAAGTAAAGAGGATAATACAACTAAAATAATATTTTCTCATATTTAGAATAAGGTCCCTTGACATCCACTAGGTTGTGCCAAGGCCATATCATAGAAATAGTCTCATCCTAGCCTGATAAAACCATGTTGTGGTCCCATTACAAATGCTATTTTTCATATTAAGTCTTGGTCAGATAATCTGACCTGGCTTTGCTTTGAAAAGAGAGTTAATCAGGAGAAATGAAAAGGATGAAATATGTCTCTTTGCACATTCAATACTCTATGTATGTAGCAATATATGATATTAATTCTATGTCTAGCAACAACTGTGGTTAACTCCATATCTATGATTATGAACAGTTTGGAAGAAAGATGTTTTTGTGTGCTTATTTCTATAATCCTATTAATTTGGACATTATATATAAGAGAAAACTTCACAGGTTTGAGCTTAAATAAAATGGCATGGAAATAACCATTCTCTCTCCTCACCCTCACACATAGGACATATACATATATGTGATACATATGTATTTACATATAAACATATATACCTGAGTATACATTTGATGTAAAGGTAATATCCCCTTTTGTAGTTGAAGTGTTTGATTTATAGAAAAAACGTGGGGCTGGAGTTGCATGAGAAAAATAAGAAATGGAGTCCTTGTTTAGACAGTTTGGAAAGCAGAAATGAGAAAAAAAAAGACACCTCAATTAAAAAAAATGCCTCATTGAAAGAAAAGATAGTTGAAGCATTTTGTTTCTCAGAATTTTGCTTTATATTCTGTTGTTCAGTCCTTGAGGTTATTAGCTAAAACTATCTTATGTAGAACAATGTGACAATTAATGGCCAATTGTTTTTTATTATCATTTGTATTTCTTGTGGCTTATGTGCCAGATATTGTGATTTTTTTACCTGAATATAGAAATATGCCTTACACCCATAGATCTTGTTTGCAACCAGCGTGAGGGAAAAGAGAGGAGAGGAGAAGAAAAAGGAAAGGAAAAGTGCCAATACCAGGTGAGTGAAGAACAACAGACTTTTGAGTACTAACTGCATCCCTAATATAGAAGAGAAAAGGGAAAAATAAGGTCATTGGATATTTGTAGTTTACAAAAAAAGAACAGATATCAGGTTCTTTGTCAAGAAGATGAAGCTGTACACTTTGAAAAGAAAATAAGGACTCACCCAAGGATTGATCTTGTGTTCCCAAAGCTATTCTCTAGTTAGAGATCATCCAGTAAGATTTCAAAGAAAGGAAGAAGAGTGGTGTTTTGTGACAATCTGCTGAGGTACACAAAAGCATCCCCTCTACCCATTTTTTAACCTGATAACAATAATAGAACAGCATGATACCTACCTGGGTAATACATCCATGACATGCCAGAGTATGCCTCATGCCCCTCACCCAAGATCTTCCAAACAGGAAAACTACTACTCATTTTTGATGGGAACAAATAAGAATTTGAAGCAAAAAAAAAGAAAGAAAGAAAATCACTCACAGAGCATTGATAAAAATGACAAAATGCTAGGCAAGAATCTAAAGAATTTATAGACATAAGTGGCATTTTCATCACTGCTGAACATCAAAGTCAGGGATTTTGTAGGGGGAAGAAAATTTTAATAAATGAACAACTTCTTGATATCTCAGGATGGAATATGAAATTTTGGAACATGGAAATGTAGAAATAATAGCCTTTTCATTAGGAATTTAAGCATTCTGTTGTGTACGAATTCATAAGAATTATCTCATAGGATCTTACAAATCTAAACAAAAGGAATTTAAATGGAAAAGAAGTAGGAAGACAGACATATCCACTGGACTACATACCTTGGGAAGTAATTACACTGAGAGAGAACAAAAGAGACATCTAGAAATTCATAGGAAACCCAATTCAAGAAAATATCCATTAATGAACCTTAAGCTCCCAGACTTCTACAAAGTTATAAACAAAGTGTAGGGAGCAAGCAAAATGAAGTAGTGAGGAGAGATCTATCATGCATATAACTTAAAAGGGTGTGATTTATTCAAAAGAAATCTACTAGATAAAAGTAGATTGTGTTTCCTAGTAAGAAAGATACTCATTTGCAGAAATTCAGGAACCCGACCATCACAGAGCGCATTTAAGTAAAGATCATTAGAGAGAAAAATAAAATGGATATTGTATGCCAGCCACCACCTGGACAAAAAGTGGAAGCATTTAAGGAGTCTGGAAAATAGATCACAAGCCTGGCACAGAGACACACTGTAATAGTTATGGGGTATTTAAATTACCTAGACATCTGCTGGAGTTCTCTCTGTGCCAAAAGCAAAGTATCTAATAATTTCTTGACTCGCTTTAATGATGACTTCATCTTTCAGAATGTGAAGGATCCAATAAAATGAATTTCTGTTTTGGATCTCATTCTTGGCAACAATGGGGAAAATGTTTGCATAGGTATCATAACAAAAATAATATTTGGCATATTGTGGAGGTGGGTTTATATGTGATTTTATCTAAGTGTGATTCATAGTTAGTGTGTCTAGTATGTAGCATATAGTCAGACCCAATCACAAGAGATGTTTTGAATGAGGTTTAAGCTTATTCTTAAAGGGAGCTAAGAAAATCTTAGGGGCAGAAATGAGGAGGAAAGTGTTTCTGTTAAAGGGAACAGTCAGTGCAAAGGCAAGGGGGCAAAAGATGGAGTGTTATATGCAAAGGACAGCAATTCCCTAACACTGGTATAAAATTATTTTATTGATTCAAATCAGCAACTTGTGGTTTTAAAGAATTATAGAGACCAGTGGGAAAAATTGATTTCCTGATGGCACACAGTTATTATGGATCAACAGCAAAACTGGAACACAGGTTTTTCTAACTCCGTAGCTGGTGATTCGTCATTTTCTGACAGTGCTTGTTCAGGGATACTTAAGGAAGATATGCCAAAAGAAGCAGTAATCTCAAAGAGCCAGTGTGGCTTCTTAAAGAACAAGTTGGTCTCGTCTAAACTAAGCTCCATTTTGACAAATTGGTTAGATTGGTGGAATACAGAATTACTTAAGATGTAGGTTATTTAGATTTAAGGAAATCACTTTATAAAGTATGTCATTTAATTCTTGGGTAAATGGAGAGATGTGAGTCAAGGATAATATAATTAACAAGAGTTGGAAGTAGCTGAAAGTTTGAAGTAGCCAAACCCACATAGTAATAATTAGTGTTTTTAAGTCATTTTGGAAGGAGGTCTCCGTTGTAGTGTCCTTTGACCTGTTTTTGACCTCTAATGTTTCACTTTTTGAAAATTAAGGCACATAGAGCATTTTTTTTTCAATTTGACAGATTATTTATGAAAGGGACCACTATCACACTAGATAGTAAAATCATGATATAAAATGAAAAGCTAGAATATAGGACCAAATTCAACTAAGTAAAATATACTAGAGGTAAATATTAAGATTTGTATAGAAGCAAAAACTCAATTCAACTTCAAAAACATTAGGTGGAAAAAGTCTGGCTCTATAGGATGGTATCTAGAGGGAGAAAGAATCAACAGTGTCAAATGACAGCCATGAAAGCTAGTGAAAACTTAGAATACATTAATAGATACATTGTATCCAGGATGAAGTCACTACACTGTCATGATCAAATCACCTCTAAACTATGGTTGTCAATTCTTGGCACCAAATATTAAAGGAGTAAACTATGAAGCGTTGACTTTCTAGGACTGTTGTAGTTGGGAGTCTTATTCAGGTCTACACTTATGAGAAATCAATATATTTACTGATTAGCATTATTTTAAAATTTACTCTGTAATTGCCCAGCCAATCTCATAATTTACTTTGTCTCTCCTTCCCCTATTCCTGACTTTCTGGACTTTAGAACCATTTCCCATTTACTGCTATCTCATCCAGGTCCTTTTGTCAGCTCCTCAGGCATCCCTGCCCTGGAACAGTGCTTTAAGACTATGATCCACTCACAATTGGATATTTCTCCATAAATTCTGCCTCACACCTTCTGCCATTGGTGAGTTTCTCTGCAACCCTCCATTTTGTGGAAAGGTCAAGCCAGTCTGCCTTCCCTCTCCACTAGACTCTGTTCCAGACATTCTGGACTTCAAATCCTTGTCTCTCTGCCAAGTTATCTTCCAATTCATCTGTTATTTCTACAGAGGGTGCCTTTCCTTCTCCCAGAAAGATATATTTAAAACCACATTGTCATGCTTGATATCAGAATGATTGTTGCCATTTTTTTTTTGCCAAATCTTATCAGTTTTATCTTCATATCACTTCTTAAATGTATCTCCTTCTTTTTTCTAATTCAGGTTCTCATCACTTCTCACTTGAACTGTTGAGACAACTTTATAATTGTTTTACCTCATTGCTCCTTTCTCTCCCCTTCTCCCAATCCACCCTCCTATCAACTGTTAATGTTTTTCTTAAACTTTTAGTCTGACTCTGTGACATTTCTCCCCATCATACTTAGGAAAGTCCCCTAGCTTTTTGTTACCTCTTTGATTGATTATAGATAAAGACCTCTATTAATCATTCAAGGTACTTTGGAACATATTCTTTTCCTACCCATTCGAATCTTTGTATATATATATATATTTGTATATTCAAATCGCTCCATACATTTTTCTCTTGAGCCCTGCTACCTACTTGCTTCCTTTGCACACAACATCTCTCACCTCTGGACTTTTGCACTATCTCCTTTGCCAAGATAATTTTTCTTTCTATTTTGCTTCTTACATTCTTTAGTGCTCTTTAGGAATCAGCCTAATTCCCACCTGAAACTTGATTCACAATTAGGCCTGGCTATATTATTTCTAAATATTCAGAATAAGTAACATTCTAATTATGGCCTCTGTTCCTCTGATCTATTCTTCACATTCCCTGGATTTAAAAGAGTTTTGACTCCTTAGTATTTGTCTTCTCCTAGGATTTTCCTATATGGATCTTCTTCATACTCCACACTTAGACTCAGTGCGATGCTTACATTCTAGTGAGCATAATCTCTGGATGTTCTAACTTGACAAGATTGATTTGACTCCTCATTATGACATTCTCTGTGTTAGTTATCCAACCTAACATCATGCTACCTGCAAATCTGATATTCATGGAATCTTTTCCTTTATTGAGGTCACTAAGAAACTTGTTAATGAAATAGAACAAAGCATGTGTCCCCCCAGTACTCCACTAGAAACCCCTACCAAGTTTACCACTTTAAAGAAATAATGCATCAACATACTATTCAACTAGGATTAGTTATTTAATTTAGAGATCAAACCCCACCTCATTTCTTACCTGGTTAAACTACTTAGGGATTTTTCTGACTGATTTCTACACTCCACCCACTCCCAAACAGATGCCTTGTCTTCTTCCTTGAATTTTTAAGCTTTATTTTATTTTTTATTCTTAAGTATAACCTAATTATATTGTGATTTTCTTAAGAAAGGGTCTTTGTTCATATTTTTATTCCCAGTTCTTAATAAAGTGCTTAGCAAAAATTAAGCAAAAGCTTAATAAGTATGTAATGAATTGAATTATGCTGTAAAACAGAGTTCCAAAGAATGGACTGAAAGAAAGACAACTTTAAGTTGTGAGGATGGAACTGGAAATAGGCACATGAAGAGAATTTTCAAAAAAAGGTAGATTTGGTAGCATTGAAGAGAAGGCCCCAGAAGGTACCCTTAAGAGCAAGGAAAATAGAGTTAACCTTTTTAAATCTTGATTCTCTCATCTGTAAAATGTGATAATACTACTGTAGTAGTACTTCATGGAGTAGTTGTAAGGTTTGGAAGGCACAATCTACTCAAAGTATTTTGCAAACTTCATAGCACCATAAAGAGAAATAACAGCAACTATCATATATGATGAAAACAAATTATAATTTTGTCCACAATTTAGTTCCAACCATCTTTTCAAAGTTCTATTTCATCTCTTCACTGATTTGATGATCTAGCTCAAGTTGGATTAGTGCTTAGTTCTCTTAATTCATTGTTCCAAATCCAACTCTTAATATTTGTAGAAGCCATCTATAATATCTGAAATATATTATCTCCTTATCCTCACCTCTTAGAATCTTTTCCTTTCTTTTTTTTTTTTGAAAAAATTATTTAGTTAATTTAGAACATTATTCCTTGGTTACAAGAATCATATTATTTCCCTCCCTCCCCTCCACCCACCATTCCTGCAACCGATGCACAATTTCATTGGGTTTTACATTTGTCCTTGATCAGAACCTATTTCCATGTTGTTGGTGTTGGCATTAGGATGTTCATTTAGAGAATATGTCCCCAACTGTACCCCCTCGAGCCATGTAATCAAGCAGTTGTTTTTTTCCTTGGTGTTTTTATTCCCACAGATCTTCCTCTGAATGTGGAAAGTGTTCTTTCTCGTAAATCCCTCCGGGTTGTTCAGAATCACTGTATTGCCACTAATGGAAAAGTCTATTACAGAATCTTTTCCTTTCTTCAAAGTACAACTGACATACTACCTCCTCTATTTTCCTTTCCTGATCTTCCCATCACCTGTGCTTAACTCTAAATTACCCTCCTCAAATTAACCATATTTACTTATCTCTATACATTGTAATTTCCTCACCAGCAGAAAATATTTTATTTTTATCTTTTATCACCATAACCAATCCCAGTATCTTCTTCCTTCATGTATGTTTATTCAATTGTTGAATTTCACTGCCCTTGTCCTGTGGTTAAGAAACATATTCTCAGTTTCTCTTTCTGATTTTGGTCTCATCATAGTCCCTTCTGGAGCACTAGAATCTGAAAGATACATAGCCACCAATACCTTATTACACACACACACACACACACACACACACACACACACACACACACACACACACACAGATATGTTTCATTCCTTTCCATTTTCCTTTTCTGAGGACAAACCAGATAGTGTTTGTTATATATATAATTATAATCAGCCACTCATTATCTCATGTCTGTAGTACAATGATAGTGTCTGAACTTTTATACCCATATGTAGGCTAAAATTCTAAAACTTTCTAAATTTCTATAATTGCCTTTAAAGTACTGCAAGATGTATCTTCCTAAATCAGTGACCGATGAGGTCAAGGGAGTGATCATGACTAGAAATTAAAAAGGGCATTGCTGTTTCCAGTATCCCAATATTGACTTTCCCAACAGCTTCTAACACTTCAGCTGTGTGGACTCAGTTGGCAAGATCCAACACGAAGATGATTTGGCACTTTCCGTGTGGTAGGAGATAACATTTCTCAGGGCAATACCAATTTGCTTCTTTTCAAAAACAGAGAACAAGAGCTATGATTGCATGGAGACCAATAAATGAAAGACTACTGACAAAATGATTTAATACTGGCCGTGTAAAGTGTCAATTATTAAATGTTTCATACCCAGTGATAAGGACAGGAAAAGATGAATTACCACTTCAGTGACACATTAGAAAATACACTCAGCTGAGATGAGGAACCTGAATTGTCAAGTTAGAAATGACCCCATTAGAGTAGAAAGAATCATTGGAAAAAGAGAAACCACGAACACCATGAGTTACTTTGAATGACAGTGTGAGAGGTTATCCTTGCTGTTCTGGCAGATTTAGTGCAGAACTCATCAGGTATTCTGATATCACACACCTAGAAGATGACATGAAAGTTGTCTGGTGGTCTCTGACACCAAACATTTCTTCCTTACAGTTGTGGGAGAGCCAAATCCAGTCTTCACCAGAGTAAGTGGCACTCTGAGCCTCAACTCCACTCAAGCTAGACGCGGAAGCCTCATCAGGTCATCGCTGTGACCCTAAGTTATAAAAGGCTATGATCAGAGTGAAAATTTTGCTGCAAGGAGTGATAGATTTTTCTACTGTATTGGCATCTTCTGATAGCTCCACTGCTAAGCTGGAAAGAGGTCAGGGATATTGTATGCAAAGTAAGTTCACATAAAGTAAGCATCTGTTAACTCTTTCCTCCCTTGCACTCTTCTCCCAATGTTGTGAGTCAATGCCGAATTTTAAAACATTTTAAGGGATAAGATAAATTTCTCTATAAAAATCATGCCATTTTCTATGTGAGTGTATTTCATATGACAGAGCAAAACGGTTTCATTGAAATTCTTCCTAGACCATAACCTATTCCCATGTGAACTAACACATTTCCCTGCTATTAAATACCTGACTCATTATTTCACCTGAGCTCTATGGAAACAGTAATATATACTTTTGGAAGGATGAGGCATGTATATGTTATTTCTTTTGACCCCCAGCACCCAACACAAGAACAGGCTCATAACTGGGATAAATAAATGCTTCACAAATTGACCTTAAACGAGTCATTGTAAATCTTACAACTTTATAGGTTTTGCCTAAAATTGAAAAAATAATAGTCCTTTTTTCTTTTTTTTACTAAAACTCATTAAAAAAATAAAACCTCACAAGTAAAATGTAGGCAAAACAAAAAGTATAAACATAATGTGAACAGCAAAAGTCTTTTAGTGTGCTTTCCCCCTACCCCCCTTTTCTTTCTCCAGGGCAAGGAGTCCTTGCAAAGAAGATACCTTCAGCTACCTAAATCAAAAATTGCCTGTGAATATAATATACATATGTATTTCCTTGTATTCAATACAGTTTAGCACATCTCCCTTTCGTTTCCTCCGGGAACAATAAGCCTGTCACATCTTAAGGTATTTTAAAATGGGTCCTGTTAGTCTACCCTATTAAATAGCAGCCATATTTCATTTTAGTGTATTTCAGTGATAGCTCTACATATCTTGGTCAACAATTCATTATGAAAAAGAGACTTAGAATATGTCTCCTTGTTCATTTGACAGCACAATATATCACATTGCTGCATTGTATTATGGAAAGTCAAAAAATATGGAGCTTGAATCTAATTCATTTTTCCCTGTATCTTTAGGCAGGGAACCAGAGGCACAGTGTAAGCACAGCAATGAAGTTCTGCCTTTCTGACCATTTAGCACCTCTAAAACTATCCTCAAATATTCTGAGAAAAATGTTGACTTTTGATAAATGAGAATTCTTCCCCAATTCACAGAAAGAAGCAGTTACATGTCGGGTAAATACAGTTCCTTACATTACAGATTTGTACAACCCTGATCCCTGATCATATTAAGGAATATTTTATTATTTGTATGGTTTAAGTTTACAGTGATCAATATTACATTTTAGGATCTTTTCTGAATAGCAACTCTTTTTTTCCTATCCTAATTTTATTTTTAACTAATTAACTTAACTAACTAATTATGTTTCCAAACCAATTTCTAAATTTCAAACTAAATTTCATTTAGCACATTACATTTGGTATAATATTAATTGATCAATATTACAGGACAAACAGTATGAGCAAATAGGGGAGACCAGAAAAAGCTGTTCATAGACAATTGTGCAGGAATTAACTCTAAAGGTAGGGATTTAAAAAGTCAGAAATAAGGAAGTCCAGGTATATGGAAAAGAGCCTATACAATGTTGGGAAGAAGGTAATAAAATATAAATTTACAACAGGATTGGTTCGTGTGTGTGTGGGAGAGAATATATAAATGAGTATAATACACAGCAAATCTTGCAATATAGAAAATAGGTTGGAGCTATTAATGAAGTGTTTCACTTATGAAGTGTCAAATTGAATAGTTTTTGTTTTGTTTTAGTGGTGATAGGGAGTCAGAGAAGATTCTTAAGCAAAGGGAGTAACATAAGTAAACTTGTAATATGGGGATATTCCTTTTGCAGTTTTGTGTAGGATGATTGAAAGATGGAGCGTTTTCTTTTTGCTTAAAATATAATCCCAACTCAAAGTTGTTAAGTATTAGTTTTTATTACAGCATCATATTGAGAATCAGGAATAATCATAGATGCTATTAAGTCAAATCTCCTCATTTTATCACTGAGAAAACAGGCCCAAAGAGGTTAAATGATTTATATATAGTCTTATAAAGTACATTTCTAATGCAGGATTTGAAATTCAACTCAATGAACATTTATTAAGTACTTATTCTCTGTAGGTGTGCTAAGAGCAGAAGATACTAATAAGCAAAAGGGAGAGAGACTACCTTTTCCCTCAAGGAGCTCAAAATTCAAAGGTATAAGACAATTCACAAAAGATAGAAGAAAAGCAGTTTGGGACAGTGTTAGTGTGCTTGGGTGGGGGATTAGATTAGGAAATATGATGAAAAATGGAGAAATTCCTGGAAATCCCAAGCCCTCCATAAAGGAAGGAACCAAGTGGCACAGCGATTAGACTACCAGGTCTGGAGTCAGGAAGACCCATCTTCTTAAGTTAAAGTCTATCTTAAGACACTAAATAGCTATGTGACCTAGGGCAAGTCACATAACCTATTTGATTCCATTTCTTCATCTATAAAATGACTCCCTTATCTTTGCCAAGAAAACCTCAAATGGGGTGAAGAAGAATCCAAGACTACTGGAAGAATTCAACAATTGTATACACTGATGTTGGAGCTGTGAAATAATACAACCATTATGGATAGCAATCTGGAACCATGTCGAAAGGGTCATAAAACTGTACTATTCCTTTGACCCAATAAAATAGTTATTAGAACTGTATCTCAAGAGATGGGAAAATGACCTATTTGTATAAAATATTTATAGCAGCTTTTTTTTTTTTTGTGGTGGCAAAGAACTAGAACTGAAAGGATATCCATCAATTTGGGGAATAGATCAATTAGATGGTTATATAGATCAAATAGATGATTATAAAAGAATACTATTGTGCCATAACAAATGATGAACAGAATAATCTCTCTCTCTCTCTGTCTCTTGCACACGTGTGCGTGTGCACACACACACATAAAAAAAAAACCTAGAAACACTTATATGAAGAGATGTAAAGTGACATGAGTAGAACCAGGAAAACACTATTTATATTAACAATGATAATCTACATTGAACAACTGTAAATGACAACAGTTATCTGCAGTACAAAGTTCCAGGACCATTGCAAGAGATTCATGACAAAAAAGGCTAACTAACATCATAAAAGGAACTAATGGAGTCTGAATGCAGACTGAAGCATACCATTTTTTATGGTATTTCTTCCATGAAATTTTCTCTAGTATAAGTATGTGTCTTCTTTCACAACATGATGAACACAGAAATTTGTATTGCATGATAACACATGTATTTTATATGTGTATATATATATATATATATAAATATGTAATGTTATCTGCCATCATGGGAAGGGAGATATGATGGGAAAGAGGAAGAGAACATGAATTAAGAAATGAAAATTCATGATAAATTGCATAAACATGGAACCGTGGAAACCATTATAAAAAACAACTAATAGTTAAGTAGGTTTTGAGTATGAAAAGTTGAGTCAATTTGCATGGTGATCAGATTTCAAGTGATCAGCTTATCTTGAATGGAGGCATGCTATTCCATGGAGTGGAAGCCAGCAGTCATGAAGCCATGATCCCATGGAAATAGAGTCATGATTTCCTGATCCCAAATCTAGGACTCTTAGAGATTCAAAATAGCTGTCTCCTAGCAGTTTTGTGTTGAAGATCTCTAATTGATAAAATGTGACTTGGCTCTAGTGAACAAAATTACTAGAAAGCCATACTTAAAGGGTTACTTTCAGCAATAAATAGCTATTCATTGTGGACCAGATCCCACAATGCAAGTGAGATTTTTAAAAGTGGCCCCCAAATTGGACCTACCTTTTGAATGCAATGAAAAGTTCTTCTCATTCCCTTGGACTATTGACCTATAGGATTCGATTTTCTAAGGCCTCTGAAATATATATGGTTCTGAAATAAGGCTCTTTTCAGGATGAGTTTTTAATACGTAGTTGGCTACAATGTATTATGGGACAGGGATTGACATAGTACAGATACCAAGTGGTAGAACAAAATCGAATTATGAAAATTGTGATTGAGTCATCAAAGTCATTTGTACAATTTTGCAGAAAAGGGAATGGATTAAATCTCAATTAATTCAGTAGAATAATAATAGGCCTTTTTTTATAAGACTAGGCTTAAGCTGCTTGATGGAAGCAAAACATAAGGAAGCATAGCAATAGTTGTAAAGTTTTATAATTTCAGAAAAACAATGGACTGTGGCAGCAATCAAAATTTATGATTAACAAGAATTTATCCCCTGGTACCTTCATTCTGCATTCACACTTAATCCTTGGAAATAATATGAAAACGTAACTATAGTATTCTTAAGGAAATAGAAATTAAAGCAGAATTAGGGAGATGACTAAAAGAGACACTTAGAGGACATCTGTAAAATATTTATTTTTCACCTTCCAATGTTATTCTTTAAATGGATTCAATAAGAACTGTAGTAGAACCCAGAAATAAAGAGAGGGCTAAATGAAGTAGGATGCAGAAAACCCAGAAGTTTCAGGGGACAAATGAAGGATTCCCCAAAACTGGTCTGTCCAGAAAAGATTATCCCTGATGACCACCAATAATGGGATAAAGATGGTATGCATGTTTCAAAACATATGTTTCACCCTTCTGAAATCTGCCTATCTCCTGATAAACAGATAAACAACTTCTTCAACTTATAGCCCTTCCCCCAGTCACCTGCCCTTGCCAGTCACAATGTCATCCTCAGGCCCCTCCTCTCCAATGTTACCCATCCTTGAGGTAAATCAACCTCAAGCAAAGCCTTCCCAAAGTCAATAGTTACCACCTCCAACCACCCCCCCAGTCACCTAAAAATAGCATGTCTTCTGCCCCCCCCTTGTTTGTCAAGCATTCAACCTTTTCTTAAAATTAATTTTAAAAACTCCATTTTTTGTTTCATTAGGCAGGCAGACTCCCACTGGGGAGCTGCCTCCCAGCTATCAGTCTCCCTAAAGAGCTTTTTTAATTTTATTGGGGCACCTTTGTAATTCTTTAGATGGGAATCCTAACAAATTGGGAAAGATCTCCCCATAACTTGGAGTGATAAGAGATAAAGCATCAGAAGTCAGATCCTACTACTCTTAGTTTTCCCTTTAACTCATTGAACTAGTCATTTGACATTCCCATTTTAAAATATGTATCTATTTCATAGCCTCATACAATAACATGTATAAGATTTTTATTTCATTTTTTTTTCTTGCTATTAGGGAGACAAATGGAATGTTGTATGGAGTGAATTGAGAAGAGAATTGTTGACTGGAAAAATAACAAAAGTCTCCAAACTATTCCTTCTTCTCTTGTTATGGGGTTTGGATGTGTACCCCTGGGGTTCAGGAAGGATACCTTTTGCAAGAATGTAAGACTCCAAAACTTAGCTTAAAAACAAGAGAAATTTATCAATTTAGGAAGTAATGTTGAGAATGGCCAGGAGGATAACAAGATGGGACAGCAAGATGGGGAGCAGTTCCTGGGAGGACAGCATGAAATGAAAGGCTGTTCCTCCATGAGGACAGCATGGATGGAAAAGCTGTCCCCCAGATGACATCAGTTCTGGGGATTTTATACTCTTTACAACAGATGCTATGTCCTGGTGTGGATGTGACTTAGAGAGTGGTAAGCCCTCAGGCATTTGGTGGGATGGGGTGGTCATCTGACTGGGATCTGCCTGGAGGCATAAAGATTCATCTCTTTGTCCATCTTAAATTAAGAGGACAATCAAAGAGGATAAACATCTCAGGACCCTAAGGGGGTCATTGGGTGTTTCTATATTCAGAGTCATGGGGATACAAAGGCAAGGGAGTTTCCCTGATAATAGTTTGCCTGGGTTTCTGGAGGTACAGTGCCCATGTCACTCTAAGCTAGATTATTAAAAGATCTGTATGCTACAAACAGTGAAATATGTTACCATTCCCATTCCAAGTCAAGGCCAATTCAGCCTCATATGACTTCTATATAGAATGACCAGGACTATGAATAATTCACATCCTTTTCCTTTTATTCCTACATATCTTTCTTCTACTTATCTTCCTCTGATTTTATTTCCAGAAAAGAACAAACACTTGAATCCATATTTCAGAGAAGACCCATAATTATTTATATTTTTAATCTAGTCCCATAATGGAGCTCTAGATAATCAGTGAGAAGGTGATCAAGTGTTACTTATGCCAACATGGAATCTAGTAATCCCAAACTTGTGACCTACTGAGATCTGATGAACCCCAAGTTTCAGGACTGTGAATGTTAAAAACTGTAAATGCCAAAATGTAAAGTTTTTGGCTAAAACTGTAATTATAATTTTAGTGTTTTGACTTAAAATCTAAAATAAGTGGTCGCCATGGAAAATTCCCAAATATGAAAATACCCATGTCAGCTGGGATTTTATGAAGATTTTAATTAATATAAGTGAAGAAATTAAGGGGGAGAGAGAGAGAGAGAGAGAGAGAGAGAGAGAGAGAGAGAGAGAGAGAGAGAGAGAGAGAGAGAGAGAGAGAGAGAAAGAGAATAGCCAAGCAGTAGAAAAGGGACTAGGCCAAAAGGGCCTATGCCTGAGCCTAAGGGAGAGTAAGTCAATCTTTATCACTCACCACAAGATCGTCTCCAAGCAAGCTCCAGTCCTCACTTCAACTCTGAACTCCAACTAACTCCAACTCTGAACTCCCACTCAAATTCTATAATCCCCTTCCTTTTAAAGAAATTTTCTCTTATGTCACCTCCCCTAAATTTTCACGTCCACCAATCACAGTAGACACTTTTTCCCAGGACTGCCCATTCTTAGTTCTCATCTGCTTTTGTTCTCACCTTCTCTGGTTAGATTAAATTCTCTGAGTTCTTCACACCTCTTTTTTTAAGCTTGCCTTTTGTAAGTTGCTTAACCTTTCAGGTACTAATTTAACCTTTATAGGTACTTAGAACCCTTTTGTATTAGATTTTAAAATAGACCTAGCTTAAGGTTCTAGCTTTACTATAAGTATGAGTTAGGGACTTTTCATTTTTCAATCAGGAGTTTGCAACTTTATCTTCCCCTAATGCACTGTCTGAGTAGGGTGGAGTAATTTTAAAAGTTCTCAAAACATTCCTGATCAAGTACCTCCATTGTTAAAAATGGGGAATAGCTTAATCATATCTTCAAAAGTAGAGTCTGAGTAGTTTTAAGATTCACAGGACTAGCTTATAGGTTGGAGACCCCAAAGCTTATACTTCTTTTCTTTTCCCATGGATATCTACCCTAAAGGGAATCCAAGGCTGGCAGTTTCAGGTTTGAGTGGGAGACCCTCAGGGGAATGATAATCCTAGTTGGGTGAAATAAGCATATGCTAAGGACCCTCTTTGTTTTAGGTACTCTCCCCTATTGTATCAGAACCTTTCCCAAGAAGATCCACACCTGGGCAGGAACCATCTTTTAGTATCCATTATAATTAGCCCTTTCACTTATACCCTAGCCTGTAGCTATGATTCCTTTCTCAAGCTGGATTGTATCCTGTCAGTGTATTTTTGAACACTCCCATTTTCTTTGTAGCTATAGTGATGTCAGTCATCTTTCCCTGGTCTCTCCAAATGGTATATAGGTTTCCCAAATTCTTTTGTTCATCAGAGCCCATCTTGAGCAGTGGCACTCCCAGGTGTCAGTGACCAGGGGGGCCAGAGTTCAATCCTTGGACTTTGTGCAGCATCTTTGCTGTCAAGGCCTGCTAGAACTGAACCCCTTTTGCCCTTGATTAAAGAGTGATTTTGACTATTTAATAGTTCTGTGTTTTTTCCAGTTGACAATTGTAAATTGGAGATCCCAAAGTTTGTACTTGTTCTCTGTTCCCCTGAGAATCCACCTTGAAGGGAATCTCAAGCTAGCAATTTCAAACTGAATAATGGACCCTGGGGTGTAAAAATATTATTATTTAAATTACAAAGTTTAAATTTCTTTTAGAAGAATTTTAGGTAAAGAAAGATGATACCTCTCTGAATCCACAAACTGAACTGTTGGAGAAGACACCATGAAGAAGCCTCCAGACCACAAGCTGCACAAGAATGAACCTTGGGTGTGGTTGATTGAACATTTATTTGTATGTATACTTCCATGCCAGAAAGGGGAATGCCCCCTAACTGGCTTTTTGTCAATGCGTCCAGCAGTTATTGGTTTTGTTCTTCTCCTCATCCTCAAATTATTGTAATCTTTAATTTGATTATGTTTTCATGATCCTTTTTGGGGAAACCTTTCCCAATAAGAATCAAATGGAGAAATGTAAAAATGGACTTGAATCCAGGACTTCAATCCGCAGAGGTCCTTGGTCCACTTTCCCAGAATGCTTTGTAATATCACTGAATTCTCACCTAGGCCAAGATCGAGATGGGGTATTTAACCTGAATAAGGCTTTTGCAGCTTTTTCCTGTTTCTGCTTGCAAGCAGACGCAGCTCTTTTCATAATGTAGATGAGGATGTCTGGGCCCCTGGGCCTAAGCACGTGCTTTCTAATCCTGTATTTTCTTTAATCCTTAATCTTCAATAAACCTCATAAAAATATAATACTCCTTGCAGAGAGAAACTAATTTCTACCTGCCTCAGCTTCCCCTAAATTTTAATCTTTATAGGGGTAAATGACAATCCTAGTTAGGTGGGACTAAGCATAAGCTAAGTGACTTTTTTTGCTTTAAAAGCTTCCCCATTATACCACATCCCCCTTTCTAGGATTGAACCTTCAAGAAGGTACTGCTAGCCTGAGATTCCCTCTAGGATGGATTCTCACAGGAACATGGAAGAAGTACAAACTTTGGGGTCTCCAATTTACAATCTAGTCCTAAAACTTGGGGTTCATCAGATCTTATGAAGTTACAAGTTTGGGGTTTCTAGACTCCATGTTGATACTTCCTACCTGAGGCCTTTTCTTAATCACTCATATTGCTAATGTCTTCTTTAATACAATTACTTTATATTTAATCTGCATCTTTTTATCATATATGTGCCATTTTGTCCTGTTGAAAGGTAAAGCCCTTGAGAAGAAAGAACTCTTCTTTCCTTTCCTCTATCTCCCCAGTGCCAGCACAGGGAGAACACTTTTTTAATTGTTTACTGAATAAATGGATAAATGAATGAATTTATATCATTAGAGGGTATAAGTAAGATAAAAATCAATCAGTAGCTTGTATTTTTCTTTGTTGTTCCATATTTGAAGTTGGTTTTGTTAAAGGCAATGAAAGGTATGACTGCATCCAACCTGAGAGGCCAGAAGACTTACTATGGTGTTATAGAAGCAATGAATCACTGCCTGCAGAGTGAAGTGGGTGGGTGGCTTTTGTGAAAGAGAAGTGTTTAATTTGGAAATAACAAAACTACTAAAGTAGTCAGAATAAAAAAAAACAAGTCTTTAATCAGGAAAGAGATAGGTCCAGTAATCTACTGCTACAACAGAGCTCAGTGCCAAAAACCACTCAGGGTCAACACCCTGGAATGCAGGTGCTAAATGATTTCTCTAACAAACAGTAGAACTTGGGGAACTTATATACATTTGGGGAAACCAAGGACAGGAATTTTGAATGATTGGCATTATCATGGCTACAAGGAAATGAGAAGCTGAGGACAAGACTATCAAGGAGAAGCTGATACTTTATAATGGAAACAAAAGGGAAAGATCCAGCCAAGGATGGGGCTGCCGGGGAGAGGAATTTGGGAGAAACTACTAGGACAAAAGGGTACTTAACACCTGATTAGGTCTACCTTTAAATCTATTGTTCTGTCTGAAATGGGTGAGTCTAGAACTTCCCTTGGGGTGAGTTCTCAGGGTACAGGGGCAGACTTGGGGTCTCCATATTTCATTTTTACAGAAGAAAACTTTAATCAATGCACCTATACTTCCTGGAGTGTCTTGTGATTATGAAAAAAGGCATTTTCACCCTCCTCCCAATTATAATACTATACAAGTTTGTGAAAGTATCACTGAAGACAAAATGTTCAGGGAAATAATTTTCCATTTATGTGAAATGAAACATTTTCTTATTTGACACAATTGATGCCAGAGGCAAGATGATCAGGAAGAAAATCCAGTAATAAAATAATGAATAATAATGTTAAAATTAAAATGAACTTTAACCAAAGAAACTGTTCTCTCACAGCCAGTTAATATCACATATATGTAAATATGGACTATAAAAATGACTAAATTCTCTGGTTCTAAGTTTTCTAGCAGGAAGTAACTTTCCACCCTTCCTTTCACACATGTAAGATTTCAAATGGTTGAGGTTGTAAACTGTAGTGAGTTAAAATAGTGGAAGACTTAAATTGTGATAAATATAAGAGAGGGTGAGTAAATTTGACCGCAGAAAATATGTTTCACTACAGTGTCTTGGTTTTAAATCAAATATAAGGTGGTTGCCAGGGAAATATTCCCAATTATTCAAATACCCAAGTCAACTGGGTTTTATAGAGATTTTAATTAATACAAATGTGGAATTAAAGAAAAGAGACAAAGAGAGAAAAAGGAAATAAGTTTGAAGGGCCTTAAGCCAACATGGCCTAGACCTGAGTCTTAAGAGAGAGAGATCAGTCAGTCAGTCTTTTATCACTCACCACAAGGTCTGTCTAAGCAAGGATTCTAGTGACACCAGGCCAGCTCCATCTCAGCTGACTTCATCAGAGAGAGTTCCAGCCAGAGTCCTCCTCAAAGAGCCTTCCAGCCAGAGACTGTTTCAAAGGGCCTCTCTCCAGAGCCTCCAGAGGGACAGAGTCCCCTCAGAGGAGCTCCAGCAAGACCTCCTTAGAGATTGTCCTCCAAGAGCTTCCCTTCTCCAGAGCCTCTCTCAAGAGATTCTTCCCAAGGGATCCTCATAAGAGCTTTCTCCAAAAGGATTGCCTCCTCAAGAGATTCTGCTTTTTCTTATATAAGGGTTTTTCTCCTATGTCACCTCCCCTAAGTCCTTACATCTACCAATCACTGTAGACATTTTCCAAAGGACAAATCATTCTAAAAACACTGCTGGGTCAACTTAATCCCCTCAGTAAGTCTGAACCAGAGAAAACACAGCTGAGTCGACTAATCCCCTCAAGAGAAAACCTCTAAGTAAATTTTCACCTCTTTGCTCCTGGCAAGTTTACAAGTTGCCCGACCTTTATAGGTACCTAGCAACCCATTGTATCAATTCTAAAAACAGGCATGGCTCAAAGAACTCCTTGCCTCACTATAAGCATGGGTCCAAGTACTTTCATTGTTTAGCAAGGAGTTTTCTCCCCTAAAGCAGTCTTAAGTACGGGTGGAGTAGAGGTCCTCCCATTTCTGATCCTGGCGAGTTCTCACAGTCAAAATGGGGAATGTTCCTAGTAGGGAATTGTTCCAATTGAGAATTCCCCAATGGGGAAATTTTTAACATTCACAAGTCTGAGAAATTTCAAGATTTACACACACACACACACAAATACTTCTTTTTTTTAGAAGCAACTTTTCTCTTGGGGCCTGTCTCCATCTCCCTCATAGCTAATAGGTAATGAATAATCTTTCAAGGTCTAGTATGGCATTTCTTTTAAATTTATATTAAGAAACTTAGAGCCTTATTAAGTTTTTCTCCCTTAAGAATTTGCTAGTCTTATTTTACTGGTATTGCCATTTAAATCAGGATTCATTTAATATTGTTCCATTTTTAAATGGACTACATTATAATCAAATGAGGTTAAGTTCAGACATGACTGTTCCCAAATGAATTTTTATCCACAGCCAGATAAAATTGTTCCAAACTGCAACTTTGTATTAAGAGACTCCATAATCAGGGATATATTTATTTTGGTTTATTAACGAATTTCACCATTGCTGTCCATTCAAAGTTTTTTTGTTAACTCATCCTTCTTCCTTTACCAGAGGTGCATCTTAAACAAGCAAACCAAAAACAGTGTCCTTTCCTTGAATATTAGTAACTTCCATGTTTATGATTTAATTTTATTATTTATTATTATTTATAATTTATTTTTAGTTACTCATTTTAATTATTTATTGTGTTTATTATTTAATTTCCAAAGATAATTGTTCCCAAGAATCAGACCACAAGAGTGAAATTTGGGGACAAAGAGAGTTTGATTCACTCCTTACAGGTTGGATGGTTTGTTACCTTCTCATCATTAATTTATAATATTTCATATTGATGATAATCAATGACCATGCAACATACCTGCATCATGCATTCCAAATTTAATCCCTAAACTCCCATTCTTCATCACAACATTCTAATAGACTAATACTGATTTTATACATAATACCACCACTCTGCCAAATGTCTTTAATTCTATCATGGTTGCTACTTGTCCCCCAGTTTCACATCCCAGTTCCTCCTCCATTGTCCTACATTAAAGTCCATTCAGCTGACAAATTCCTTCAATGATACATTCAATCACTCAATGAGATGTTCCATTTTCCCCACTGATATGGCTATCACACTTATTCCTGTCTTCATCGCTACCCTGAACTATTGTAAAAGACTACTAAATGATTTCCACTTGCCTTTTGATGTTTTCCCTTTCTGTCATTGTCAAAGTGGATGAAATAATCTTTTCAAAGAACAAATGTGTCCAGGTCATTTAACAAGAAAGAAAGAAAGAAAGGGGGGGGGAGGGAGGGAGGGCGGGAAGAGGGTAGGAAGAGAGGGAGGAAGAAAGAAAGAAAGAAAGAAAAGAAGGGAAAAGAAAAGAAAAAAGAAAAGAAAAGAAAAGAAAAACAGCCTTTCAGTGACTTCCTAATCTCCTTCACAGACTGTCTCCAATCTAAATTGCTGGACTTACTTCCCATTCTTCCTCTTCCTTGAACAAACAAATATTTGCTAATCATTCTTTTATTGTCATTTGATATACATGTGCTAGAGATTCAACGAAAGAAAGAAAGAAAAAAGGAAGTGAAAATATAGTCCCAGCTTTTACATTAAAATTTGAAGACAACATGCAGACTACTATGCAGTACAAGATAGATATAAAAGAGAAATAATCTTAGATGCAAAGGACTAGCAGTATGAGGGTTGGAGAGAGATTTTAACAATGCTGTTTTGCAAAAAAATAGGTTTTGAGCTTATTTCTAAAGGAAGCCAGATTGTTCAAGAGGCAGGGGAATGGAGAAAGAAAAGAAATGGAGCAATAGCAAGTAGGCAATAACTCTCAAATGGGAGTCAAGGATAACAAGGATTGAAAAGTAGCAAGGATCTGATCATATTGTCTATGTTCCAACAAATCTATTGTACTAATTAATATTTGACTAGATAGTTTTCCTGCAGCATCTGTGAATATGCCTGAGAGATCTCCAAGGCATGGAGAAATCATTTCCTTTTTAATTCAACCTCTGAAAATCCCTAACTTCAAGTCTTAGTTCAAGGAAAAACTCTTCCACAAAGATTTTCCTTATCTCCACAATTATTATAGCTGTCTTCTTCCTCAAATCATCTTGTATTTACTAACCTATGTACCTAATGCTAACTAAGAAGTTACTATTAAGTATTCAGAGATATGGCCAAAAATATGTTCAAGTGGTGAATATATATTTATCTGTACATACATACACACACACATATATATGTATATGTATTTGTATAACAATTCACTTTTTTTACTTCTAAATGTGACCCAAGAAGACTTGCATTAGAAACTTGAATTGATTATGAGATTCATGACAAGTCACTTAATATCTCTGAGCTTCAATTTATTCTTTTCTAAAATGGGAATAATATTTGTACCTCATAGCTTTTGTCAGGATCAAATGACATAATATATTTTAAGGACTTTGCAAATGTTAAAATTTCATTTATATAGAGGGAGGGAGAGAGGAGAAAAAAAAGACAGTAAAAATATAACAAAAGGAAGAATATACTTGATTTAAAGGAGAGATTTCTATGAAGTATGGTAGTCCTAAGAAGTGATGAATCTCTCAAACATGAGGAAATGGAAAGGCCTTTTGAAGCAAATGGCACTAAAACTAGATATTGGTAGAATGGTAGGATTGAAGTGTGTCAAAGTACAGTGAGAAAAATTTCAATTAGATAATTAAAAGGTTTGAACAAAGCTAAAAAGAGTAAGAAGTGTGAGTATGACTAGTTTCTTGGGGCTAGAGTGGAAAGGATATTTAGAGAAGCACAAATTCTACTTTCTGAAAAAAGTCTTTCATGATACCCTACTCCTTTGTTGGTGAACCTATGGCACATTTGCTGGAGGGGGTCAAGTAATGAGATTTTGATCTGGGGAATGGCATAACCTGAGCTTTGGTTTAGGTATATAAATATGAAACAGATACTTAGGATGGATTAAAGGAAGAATCAAACGGAGGGCAAGTTAAAGATACTTCATATGCTTCCGCTATGTCACAGATCAAGAGGACTCAGAAAAGGAGATCGATTGTGCCTTTAGGGAATACAATATCTATATAGAGTTTCAGATAGAAACCAGATCTAAGAGTTCAAGGAAATATTAGAAAATGTCAGTAAATTATTTCTAAACATTTTTCAGTAAATTGAAAAATAGATCCATAATATAGGGAGAGTTAGACTTGAGGAGACAACTCAATGTGAGAAGAGGAACAGTGGAATAGTCTTTGGGGGACAGTCATGCTTTTATTTTTAGAAGGATGACAAGGAAGCAAGAAGTTAAAAGAGTAATCAGAGACAAAAGAGCAAAATTTAAAGATAGCAATATTACAGAAAATAAGGAAAGGTTTTGGAAATTAAGAGATTATTGGTCATCTTGGTGAGTGAAATTTTATCAGTGTAAGAATACAAATTGCAAGTATCTGAGGAGAGAACAGGTAGTGATGAAATAAGGGAAATGTATACTATTATTTCCAGAAAAATATCAATGAAGGGGACAGAAAAGAAAAGATGGTAATGAGGGGATATTAAGATCAAAGGAAGGATTATTTAACTTTGTTAATATAAGACATGTGAAAATGTTTGTTTTTAGTTGTGTCCAACTCTTCCAGACTCCATTTGGGTTTTTATTGGTAAAAATAATGGGATGGTTTGTTATTTCCTAACTCATTTTGTAGATGAGGATCTGAGGTAAACAGAGTAAAGTGACTTGCTCAGGTGTAATAACTAACTGTTTGAGGGCAGATCTAAACTCAGGAAGATGAATCTTCCTTAGTCTTGGTCCAGCACTCTATCCATTTTACCACTTAGCTGCCTCAACACATTTGTGGTAAGAGCTAATAGGCACAGAGAGATTTAATGTGAATGAAAAACAGGAAATGATAAATGGTACAATCTCCCAGAATTACTATGGAATAATAGGACCAAAGAAATGTCATATTTTGCCTCCTTCTTTGCTGAGTACTTTTTTATGTCTCAAAAATTAAGATTTTTCTTTTCAAGCTTCTGAGATGATAAAAGAGTGAAGAAGGAAGTGAAATTGTCTGTTTTGAGAATAGTCTTGAATAGAGAGGAACGAAACAGTCGCTGTAGGGAATATGAGAAGTTAATGATGAATAAAAAAGATGATTCTTCAGTGGTTCATGCCTAGTTGAAGTTTAGATAAAATGAATTTATTGTGGACTCAGTAAGTATTGATTCATGAATTTCTTATAGCTTTGTCAAATGTTTAGGCAGTTATGAGATGAAAAAGTATGTGGTATTGGGGCTGAGTGAGACCAATATAGGAATACAAGAATAAGAGAAAGAGTGATTAGAGAGTAGGGAACAAGATACAGTTGAGTAAGATTAGAACAAAGGTGAGAGATTGAGAAAACATACTTAGAATCTAAGGCAGCGGTTCTCAACCTCTTAATTTGTAGCAATGAGAATACATAATGCATATCAGGTATTTACACTCTGAATCATAACTGTAGCAAAATTACAGTTTTGAAGTAGCCACTAAAATAATTTTTTGGTTTGGGGTCACTGCAACATGAGAAACTGTATTGCGGGGTCATGGCATTAGAAAGGTTGAGAACCACTGCTCTAATGAGAAAGCAGTTTGATGTGAATAGGAAGGTAAAGCTAATGATGTTGTAAACCTTAAAATTTCTTAGACTTATGAATGTTGGAAATTTCACCATTGGGAAATTTCATACTTGGAAAAAATTTACTACTGATAGTAAGAACTCTATTGGAATGTGAACCTCATTGGCATGGGAGGATCCTTCTCCTCCCTTCTTAAGACTACTTTAGGACAGAAACCTTTTGCTGAACAATGGAAAGGGCTTTGACCTAAGCTTAAGCATAGAACAGGAAGTTCTTTGAGCCATGATTGATTTTAGAATTGATACAATAGAGATACTTGGAATGACAGAACCAGGTCTTGGAAAATACAATCTGCACCCTACTTAGAGTAACACGATTTAGGAAGGGCAGCAAGATCAAGATTTAATTATTTGAGAATATGACCTTCAACAGACATGCACAGACCTCTGGGCGGTTCTGGGTTAAGCTAGAGCCACCATTGGCACAGGGGAGACATCGACAGTGATTGGTAGATGTGAGAACTGAGGGGAGGGAACTTAGATTTTTGGCTTTAAGATAGCGGGGTCTGAGGACAGAGGGAGGAGAGTTTTTTTGCTCTGAGAGGAGGAGGTTTTGCTCTGAAGGAGGCTGAGAGGAGAGAGCTCCTGGAGAGGTCTTGAAGGAGGCTGTGGAAGGAGAACTCAGGAGGAGTCAGGAGGAGAAGGCTCTGGAAACATTTCTTGAAAGGAGGCTCTCTTGAAGGTGGAGCCTGAGGTTGGCATGAGAAGCCTTACCTAGAGAGATCTTGGGTGAGTGATAAAACCAACTGACTGATTTATTCATTCTTATTCCTTTCTTTCTTTCTCTCTTTTTCTATTGATTAATCAGTGTATTATAAATTAAATTTCTCTATAAAACCCAGTTGGCTTGGACATATTCATAAATTGGGAATATATTCCCTGGCGACCATCTTATATTTATATAAAACCAAGACACAGTAGAAAATATATTTCACTGGTCATAATTGTTATATATTTCCCTTGCTCCCAAAACATTTTAATTATCACAATGTAGAGTGACTCTGGGTTTACTCTCCCAATACTTACATGTATCAGCAGGTGAGGTTCTTAGAGTTAGGTTGACTGCCTCTTATAAAGGGGAAAAAGGGTTTATTTTTAAGAGTTGGACTGGGTTATTTAAGAGTGTGGTTGCCAGGAATTTAATTAATTTCAAAGAGATTTATTTACAAAATGTAGAAAAAGTGAAGTAAGAAATGAGAGAGGGGATAAGGTAAGATATCTGGCCTAAATGCTAAGTAATTTACTCCTGGCCCCTAGGCAGGGAGAGTTAGTTCTTAGCCAAAGGGACCTGGGCCCTTGTAGCTGAGGCCCTGGGGATACAAGGAGCCTCTCTCAAGAGTATAGGTTTATCCTGAGACTAGTTTCTCCAGACAATCCAGCAGTTAAGAGTCAGTTTTTTCACTCACCACATGTCAATCCAGTCAGGAACAGGGTCTCAGGTCCAGTCAGCAGGGTCTCAGTCTGGTCAGTACTCCAAAGAATGAAGAATTTTTTTCCACAGGAAGTAACAGCTCCTTTTAAAGAATTTGCTCTTGTGTCACTTCCTGTGCCTCCCTCTAATTCCACATCTACCAATCACAGTTGAATTCCTGCTCTAGGACTGCCCAGGAGGCATTTAGTTGATTCTGATTTGTCACCCACTATCACACATGTGGGTCACAGACCTCCCACTTCATGATTAAGTGGGATGTTTGCACTTTTGGTGATTAAAATCTAAAAATAGATAGGGGTTACAATTTAATCTTCACAATCAGGGGAGAGTTAAGTATTTTCATTGTTATTTTCATTGTTATAATCAGGGGAGAGTCAAATTTGATCTTCATACTTTCGATCTAAGATTTCTAAAGAATCTCTGAGGGAAAAGATTGATTCTTTATTTTGCTATTGCCTTGATGCCTCCTTGTGGTGCATGTTCCCCAGTGTTGTTATTTACAAAGGATTGGTGCCTATGTTTCATTTCACTAATGGCCTGATAAGATATGGATGATATTATTACAATTCTAATTTTGTATGGTATGTATCTATAAAAAAATAGACTTGAATATAGGACTACAATCCCCACAAACCTTTGCTCCACTTCCCCAGAATGCCTTGTAATCTCACCTGGGCCGAGATCGAGAAGGTATTTAAGCTGATTCAAAGGCTTTTGAGGGCACTTGGACTTCCGTTTTGGGGCAGGCGTGGCTTTTTTTCATAATGTAGGTGAGGTAGTGTCTAGGCCACTCTATGGCCTGGACACGTATTTCTTACCCTGTATTTTCTTTAATCCTTAATCTTCAATAAACCTCTAAAAATATAATAATCCTTGCAGAGAGAAACTAATTTCTACCTGCCTCAGTCTCCCCTTCTCCATATATCTCCAGTCTCCCCTAAATTTTAATCTTTACATATCTAAGGGTCATTTATTTATTTTCCCCCTTCATGTTTGGGGTTTCAGTTCCATGATAGATTCATTGTTTCTTTCTTTCTTTCTTTTTTTTTTGCCAGTACAGGGAAGAGTGGTGTAGAAGTCATTTCATCTATAATTGTTTAAAAAATTAAGGATTCTATTCTTATAGCATCCACAAAAAAATAATCTACTCAAGAGATACAAATAAAATATTACATGTATTTATACTTTACCATTGTAAGGAGTAAAAATTAAGGATTTTTGACTGAATATATCATGCCAGTGGACACCAGGGATTATTTGAATCCCAATAAAATACTCAAGTTAGTTTGGAATGTTTATGGTGGTTTAATTACAATAGAGGGAAGAAATTAAGAAGAAGAGAGAGAAAAGAGAATTTAAACTGTTGCAGACCAGGCTGAGCCAGGCAGGATTTCAGAGGCCTTGACCAAGGGGCCTTCTCAATCTAGCTCGGCTACCAGTTACAAAACCTCCTCTGAGATGAGGGATCTCCTAGGAGGATAGCGTTTTAGGAGGTAAAGGAAAAAGGAATCAGTCACCTCATCAAGGACACTAAGGGAAGATGCCTCACCTAACCCACACTACAGATCTTCTCCCAGCCACGTCACTGCCAAATCACCATGACACCCAGCACGCTGCCACAAGTCACACGATCCAGAGAGGAGAGTGACATCTCCGCAAGAGAGGGCCCAAGAGAGAAAGTAACGTGAAATATATAGACCATTCTTTACATCACTTCCTGCATCTCACATTTACCAATGGTAGCTTAAGCTTAACTTAGGACAGCCCGGGGGGTCTGTCAGTTATTTCTTATTTGTCACTTGCTAGCACATGGCGGTCATAGGCCATCCTTTTCAACACTTAATCCTTAAGTAGGGGTGTATACATTCCTGGTTGCTAGGATTTTTAATCAGGGTGGAGAAAACCTAAAATTCATACCATGTGAAGCATCAATTTTATGAGAATATATGTTTAGCATTGTACTCAGTAACAGCAATATTATATGATGATCAAGTGTGAAAACTTGATTAAACTCAACAATGCAATGATCTGGGACAATTCTGAAAGTCTTATGATATTGAATGCTATCCACCTCCAGAGAAAGAACTGTGAAATTAGGTGGATATGGATCAAAGTATACTATCTATCAAATTAATACACTTTTACACTTTTATTTGGGTTTTGGTTTTGTATGAGTATGCTTATACAACAATGAATGAGTATGCTTTTTACAACATGGAAGTGTGTTTTGCATGAAAATACATGTATGGCTCAGATCAAATGACTTACTATCTCTGAACTGGGGAAGGGATTGGAGGAAACGAGGTGGCTTGGATCTTATAATTTTGGAAAATGTGTTGAAAATTATGATTACATATGACTGGGAAATAAAATCTCTTTGAATTAAGAAAAAGAATATATGTTCAGAAATAATGAATAGGTCTTGTGATAAAAATGTGTTTAAAATGAAACTAATTTTGCTTGGCTTTGATGATTATAGAAATCTTTTAGGGATGTTAATTTGGGTTGTCCCAATTAATGAAACAAAAATGGCCCAAAGAAATGTAAACAGTTCCTTTCCCTTCTGTATAAATTTGATTATAAGAAAGTCAGTCAAAATCACTTAAAATACTGTGCATTTCTAACCTCCTGCCATGCAGTACTATACTCATATATTTGTAAAATGTCAAAAGAGTAAATAAATCTGATGAAAAATAAAGCACAAATCTATTTTAGTCACAATCTAATGAATAAAATTGTACAATGTGAAGTGGTGAAGACTGTCTATAAGCAGTATAGTTAAATCTTAATTATTCAACTCCAGGAAGGTAAATAGAGGAAGTCTAGGTACCATGTATATTTAACTTTAAATTTTGTTCATATAGATATAGATGTGTGTGTGTGTATATACACATATATATGATATAGATTCAGATGATATAGATGTAGAGATCTAAAGAGAAAGATGATATAGATTTAAATGAAGATATATAGATCTATATTAGATATAGGTGATATAGGAGACAAATGTAGATGATGATCTAGATACAGAGAATAGAGACAGAGGTGATAAAGACTTAGATAAAAGTATTTAGATGTAGACAGAACAGATGATATAGATATGGGTGGGGATATATAGATTTTATTTATATGCATGTAGGTCATGATAGAGATTTGGATATAGATGTAGATATAGATAAAAAGTTTACCAAGTATAGTGAAGATCTATCACGTTTGCCTCCAAAATTATAGGGGTTTTTTGTTTGTTCACTTGTTTTTATCCCTAGATCTTGGAACATAGCCTGAATTGGAATTTTAATGTTAATCTGTACCTCCTTTTTTGGCACTCACCAAGACAACTTTTGGATTTTTAAACTGGACAATATTTTGTCTTAATACTGAAGCTACAAAGTGCTTCTTCCCCTTTTGCTACATAAAGGTGAAGACAAGTTTTTTCTTTATCTGCAAACAGGACTTTTGGATAGTGAAGTGACTTAGTAAACTAGAAAAAAGTCAGACAGAGTAAAGAGGACATATTCCCTGTCCAGAAGACCTGCCTATTTTCTGGAGTGAGGTCAAAGTCCTCCAGTCAGAGTCTTTGGAAAGGGATACCATGAAGAGCATAAACTGAAGTTTGTGGGGAGGAAATAGGCCTTTTTCCCTTTGGAATCCTGGACTGAATAGGTACGCTGTTGGACTTAGGGCTGGGACCAGTTTGCCAGGGAATGGAGACAAATAAGGAAGCTGCTCGCCACACATCATGGCTCTAGCCCAATTATAAATTATAAATAAATACAATCTCCGGAAAGTTTTAATTAAAATGAAAAAAAGGAAATCCTTGGTTCATTATCTTTGCTATCCTTATTCTCTATTCTTTGACGAAGTCAGAGAATTATTTTTTAGACTGATACACAGTAGTAGCTAATTTGAAGTTCTGTATTTCTGCCTTCTCTTAGTAGGTAAATTGATTTTTTTCTTTTATATCAGACAAAACAAAGGGAAAAGAAAGGAAAATATAGTGAAATAGGTAAATATAAGATATTTTAATAGGTAGGAACCATGGATAAGTAGAAAGAACTTGAGTTTGGACTTCATTTCCAAGATTGCTCCTGAATACCTGAGAGATAGTGATCAAACTACTTACCATTCCTGGGCCCAAATTTTGTTAATTTGTAATAAAAGGGTTATACCAGGCAGCTTCTAAATTACTTGTAAGTTCTAGATCAATGATCCTATATGGTCCTGTGACCTTGGTTTAGTCACCATCTTTTGGGTTTCAAATTCCTCATTTCTAAAATGAGATAGTAGACAAGATAATCAATAATATCCCTTCCAACTACAAATTGTATTCCTAATTCTAATGATAATTTAAAAGTAAAATTAATGACAAATAATTTCTACTGAACTGTAAGCAAATTAAACATCAGATATTATAAAAGTGAAAATCTAGAATTTGAAACTTCTTCAGAATTGAACTAATGAAAATCATGTTTTCTGTAGTATTTTAAAAAGCACTAGATATGGAGTTATAAGAAATAGGTTTGTTTGGTTACTCTTCATTTTCCACTAGTTTCTCTGCTTGGTTTTGTCTCCACCAACATCTTTCTTCCCCTAGGATAAATTCATCACAAGTTGTATTATCATAAAACATTGCTTCAGCTTTGGTACTCAACCTTTATTCATAGTACCCCCAGTTGTCTCTACCTTCTGATTAGGGAGCTGGAACAAAACAACCGCCCCCTTTAGAGTGTTCACAATTTCCGGCCATATTTTCATTTTACATTGCCTGCTCCTCTAGGGCAGGAACTCTGGGTTCCCTGTGTTGCTCAACTACATTTATAGATTCCTGGATTACTTTCTTCTAGAAGAAGATTGTAAGCTTTTTGCGGGAAAGAACTATTTTGTTTCCTAACCACTTAGTACAGTGTTTGACCCATTATAAGAAATTAGTAAATGTTTATTTGACTTTTGACCATTGGTTCTTTCACTTATTTTTTGTGTAATACTGAGTAAAACACTTCCCTCAATTCATGCTTAGTTTCATTATCTTTTAAGAACATCTATGAGGATGTGGTCATGATTTAGCTCCACATTGATTTTTTTTTTTTTAAGACAGAGAAGAGATAATAAAACCTCAGCTCAAACTTTTTGCACTACAGTGATAGATGAATATGCCTGCTTTGGTAGTTTGGGGATGGATTAAGCTATTGGAAAAGCATTCATTCAATTGAAGCACTGTATGTATGTGAAATTCTACAGTTAATATATCATTAAATAATGTGGTATGCCTGATTTATAGGTGCAATATACTACATAGAACACCATAATAAATGGTTTCACAAAAATATACTATTAAAATTTTTGTTCTGATCAGTCTTTTTGAGTTTTAACATAAAAGGAACAGAAGCATCTTTTTATTTCTTATAACATTTTGGCAAGATACATACCCCAAATCTCTCTGACTTTTTGTATAATTTGTAAGTTATCCAAAGGAGTTTTTAAGAACTTTTTCCATTGTGATAGCAATAATAACATGAAAGATTTGCTTGCACAGGCCCCCAAATATGTGTTCTGCTTTTTGTCAAATGAAAGCCATATTTAATTTCTTAATACATGAATTTGTCAATTGAGGAATAGTAACTTTGGGAAAAAACACAAAAATATTAAGTAGTCAGAAAAAACAGGTCTTTAATCAGAAGAGGAGGGATCTCCACAGTCATGTGCCCCAAACCACACAGAGCTGAAGGTCCTGGCACTCTGGCAAACAGTATCCCTGGGAGTATCACCATGCTAGATGATAGCCACAAAGCACCATAGAATTTGGGGAACTTACATACCTGTTATCGAACTGGGGACAGAGGAGTATGGTTGATTGACTTTACAATGGCCATAAAGAAATAAGAAGTTCAAGATAGGATTATCAGGGAGAGGCTGATGCTTTACAATGGACACAAAAGGGAAAGATCCAGCAAAGGGCTGGACTTACTTGGGAAAAGGACTTTGCTACAATGGGAGGACAATCCTTCTTGGGGATGTTCTGATCTCATGTTGTTACAAATTTGTGGTTTCTAGATTTCAAGTTGACAAAATGATGGGCATTAAATGTTGAAAAGGAAGATATCCCTTGTCAACTTGAAAACACCCAAGTTAAGTTAACTTGAAAGCTGAAGATCCTCCCAGAGGAAAATCCCAGCTCAGGAGTTTCAGACTAACTCTAGACCTTAAAGTACCTTTTGGTAGAGCTAGAAGACTCAGTCAGATGTTAAATACCCTTTTGTCCTAGTAGATTGTGTCAAAGCCCCTTCTCAACTAGCCCAGCTCTTGGAATACTTTCCTTTTTGTGTCCATTGTAAAGCATTCAGCCTCTCCCTGATAATCCTGTCTAGAACTCCTCATTTCTTTGTAGCCATTGTAAATCTAATCAATCATATTCTGCACTTTTCCCCAGGTTTTGTGGTTCCTTGTAGCTATCAGTAAGGGTGGTGATTTCTCCCAGGAATACTGTCCCTAGAGTCCCAGGGTATAGACTCTGTAAAAGTTTTTGGCACTGAGCTCTGGATATGGCTAAAACATTGGACCTATCCCTTTCCTGATTTAAGACTTGGTTTTCCTGACTACTTTTGTAGTTCTGTATTATTTCCAAGTTAAAATCCTATAGTACTAGAAATGCTAGCTATAGGAGCAAGACAAAAAAAAATGAAGAAATAAAAATAGGCAATGAGAAAACAAACCTATCACTCTTAGTAGATGATATGATGGTATACTTAGAGAACCTTAAAGAATCAACTAGAATTTAATCAAAACAATAACTTCAGCTAAGTTTCAGAATATAAAATAAAACATGAATCATCAATATTTCTATATACTACGAACAAAACACAACAGTAAAAGATAGAAAGAGAAATTCAATTTAAAATAATGACAGACAATATGAAACACTGGGAATCTACCATCAAGACAAATGCAGAGATTATATGAATAAAGTTATAAAAGATTTTTCACAGAAAGATAGATTTGAACAACTGGATAAATAGTAATTGCTCATGGGTACAAGCCAAAATAATAAAAATGACAATACTACCTAAGTTAATTTACCTATTCAGTGCCATACCTACCAAAATACTAAGAAAATTAATATTAGATTATCTTATTTAATGGCCAATATTTCTATGTGATCCATCCTTTTCCTAATTCTGAAACACCTCACTTCTAAAAGATAGGCAGTTTCTGAAGGGTGTGATTAAGGGAATTATTTCCAGCTCCCAAGGCATCTGCTTACCAAGGAGACTGGGGATCTTAGCTTTTGTGTACCTTGTAAGCAGAAGACAGCTTATGCTAAGATCTACCCCCAGTGACTCTTGTGTTATTGACCCTCCTAATCAACGTTTGAAATGGCATAATCTAAAAAAATAATGAAAGCCAGTATAAATCTTATTGAGATGGTTTAGTAGTAGTAGTAGTAGTCTCTCGGTAACCAAGGATGATGATTGTCTTTGTGCATTTTCATCTATGATAGATGAGTGTGCACAAAGATACTTGTGCGTGAAGGAGATTTAAGTGGAAGAGTTGATGCACAGAGACAGTCCCACTCTCTTGGCGTTGGAAGCCTGGGTCCAGTGGCACGAAAAGTCGTTACACCTGGAGACTTATTATATATATATATAGCCTAGATTGGGGTAGGGAAGGGTCAAGCTGTCTCTTGTGCAGCATATAACATTCTTTGAGTTTCAGAGGGTGTAATCAGTCATAACTGAAGGTCAATCCACCTATCAATCAGGGTTGACTTACCTTTGTCAAGGCAGGTCCCAATGAAGTACACTCAGGTCAATGAGAAGAAAGGTCCTAAGACCATCAGATGAGATCTTTGGTAACTAAGAGAGAGAAAAATAACCTCAAATTATTGATTACTACTAGTCCAATTAATATATTAATGGTGCTTGAAATGTTGTCTCTTGGAATTTGTATTCTGACAATCCCTTTTAACAGAGATAGGGACACATGAGAGCAACCAGAAACCATTGGTCATGTAAGTTAGCAGTGAATAGAAAATGACTTTTAAATTTCCTGGTAAATTCTCCAATCTGGCCAACTAGACGTTTGAAAAGTTGCTATTTTTTAATCATAAGGATATTTTATTTTGCCAATTGCCTGTAATGCCAATTTTCCAAATAAGTTTTCTGAAGTTAAGCAAACTAAATTGTCTCTCCACCATCTTCCCTCCAAGAGATGATAAACAAGTTGATCTGGGTTATACATATATTATCCTGTAAAACACATTTCCATATTGTTCATTTTTGTAAGAGAAAATAAATATAGAGCCCCAAATGCCCAAATAAGAATACAATTAAACTATGGTAAAAAATACTATGCTTTGATCTGCATTTTGACTCCAACAGCTCTTTCTCTGTAGTGGATAGCATTCTTTGTCATAAGTCCTTTATAATTATCCTAGATCACTGTATTGCTAAGAGTAGTTAAGTCTTTCACAAATGAGCATTCTACATTATTGTTTTTACTGTGCTTCATCCCTGATCTTATTGGGAAAGCTAACTTATCCCCATTACAGATAAGATTTGCTGATGATTTTAGATACATACATATTATTTAAAGTAAAGATCCACTTATTCCTAGGTTTCAAGTGTGTATGTGTTTTCTAATAGGAATGGGTGTTGTATTTTGTTGAAGACTTTTTCTGCATCTTTTATGATAATCATGTGATTTCTGCTAGATTCTTTTTTTTTATTGAAATGGCCAACTATCCTACCTTGTCATAGTGAATACTTATGATATATTACTGTAGTGTCTTTCTAGTATTTTGCTTAAGATTTTTTCATCAATAGTCATTAAAGAAATTGGTCTGTAATTTTCTTTCTCTGTTTTTGGTCTTCCAGGGTTAAAGAGCAACACCACAAAAAATTTTGGTAGAATTCCTTCTTTGTCAACTTAGCCAAATATTTTATATAGTATTGGGATTCATTATTCTTTAAATGTTTGATAAATTTCATTTGTGAATCCATCTGGCCCTGGGGATTTTTTCTTGGGGAGTTCATTGATGGCTTGTTCAATTTCTTTTCCTGAAGTGGGATTATTTAACTATTCCATTTCCTCTTTTATTAAGCTGGGCAATTTATATTTTTTATATTCATCTACATCATCTGGACAGTCTGATTTATTGCCATATAATTGTTCAAAATAGTTCCTAATGACTGCTTTAATTTCCAATTCACTGGTTGGTGAATTCATCCAATTGAGTTTTTATATTAGTAATTTGATTTTCTTTTCACTTTTTAAATTAAGTTAAGTAACACCATACTAATTGTTTTTTTATAAAGCCAACTTTTAATCTTACTTATTTAATTTTACTTATTAATTCAAAGTTCCTATACTTTTAATGTTATTAATTTCTCCTTTAATTTTTAGCCTTTCAAATTTAATCTTTTATTGAGGATTTTTAATTTTTTCTTTTTCATTAATCTCTTAGTTCTTTATTTAATTGGTGTAATCTTAAAAAATATGTAGTAAAGATAATTAGTTTTTTGGATATAACCTATGAATTTAGATATGTTGTTTCCTCATTGTCATTGTTTTTAATGAAATAGTTTATATAATTTGTTCTTTATATAATTTGTTCATTCTAAAGAATTAGAGTATTCAGTTTCTAATTAATTTTTTTATGATTTTAATGGATCTGATTGAAGGTATAATTTTATGACATCATGATCTAAAAATAATAAAATTATTATTTCTCCTCTGTATTTGATTGTGACATTTTTTTTAAATCCCTTACCTTCTGTCTTAGAACCAATACCGTATATTGGTTCCAAGGCAGAAGAGTGGTAAGGCAATGGGAGTTAAGTGACTTGCCCGGGGTCATACAGCTAAGAAGTGTCTGAGGCCATATTTGAACCTAGGACCTTTCATCTCTAGACCTGGCTCTTAATCCACTGAGCTATCCAGCTGCCCCCTGATTGTGAAGTTTTTATGCTTTAGTACATGTTTGTGTTGTATGTGTGTGTGTGTGTGTGTATGTATGTGTATAGATGCCATGTACTGCTGAAAAGAACATATATTCCTTTTATCTTTGTTCAATTTTCTCCAGAGATCTATCAAATCTATCTCTTATAAAATTTCATTTACTTCCTTTACTTCTTTCTTTCTTTTTTTCTTTTTGGTTAGATTAATCTCTTTCTGTGAGGGGCAAGTTGAAGTCTCTCACTAGTCTAGTTGTACTATTTTCTCCTGAAGTTTTTTTTTTTTTTAATTTGTACTTTTAAAATATTGAGGCTATGTCATTTGGCACATATATATTTAATATTGATATTACTGCATTGTCCACAGTATCTTTTTTCAAGATGTAATTTTCTTCCTTATGTCTTTTAATTTGATCTATTTTTGCTTTAACTTTATCTGAGATCATGATTGCTACTCCTGCTTTTTTTATTTCAGCTAAAGCACAATAGGGTTTGCTCTATCCCCTTACCTTCATCCTGTGTGTGGCTCCCTGCCTCAAATGTGTTTCTTGTAAAGAATATATCAAGACAAGATGGTGGCTTTGTAGCAGTGGTAGCTGAAACCACTCTGAGAATCCTCAGAAAACAACCTTAAAATAGCACATCAAAATGATAGGATTCACAAAACCAATAACAAGATGGAGTAAGAGAGTTCTCCTTTGGAAAACAACTCGAAAGGTAGGCAGAGAGAATTGATTTTATTGGGATAAATTGGAATCAGAAGTAAAACTGCACATTGAGGAGTTTAAGCCACCCCACACACATACTGCACCATGTTCTGAGCCAGGGATTACGCCAACTTCTGGATCCCAGGAGCCTTCTGTGAATCTTAAAACTGCTCAAACTCTACCTTCAAACATTTGGTTAAGGCTATTCCCATTTAAACAATGGAGGTACTTGATCAGGAATGTATTGGGAACTTTAAAATTACTCCACCTATACTTAGGCATACTTTAGGGGAAGATAAAGTTGTAAACTTGTTCCTGAGCAATGAAAAAGTACTTAACTCATACTTATAGTGAGGCCCCAATCCTTACACTAGGTCTATTTTTAGATCTAATACAAAAGGGTGCTAAGTACGTATGAAGGTCAAATTAATCACTAAAAAGGTCAGGCAACTTGCAAGGGACAACTTTAGCAAAGAGGTGTGCAATACTCAGAAGTATTAGTCCACTCAGAGAAGGTGATAACAAGATGTGAATTAAGGATGGTCAGTCCTTTGGAAAACATCTACTGTGACTGGTAGATGTGAAAATTTAGGGGAGGTGACAGGAGAAAATTCTCTTTAAAAGGAGGTCAGAGGCCTCTGGACTTAGTTCCACTTAGGAAGCTGAATTTGAGGTCTTTCAGTGGCTGAACTTAGTTGATCTCAGGAGCTGAACTGGAGGGTACCTCTGAACACTAGAGTTTTGCTTGGGACAATCTTGTGGTGAGTGATTAAAGACTGACTTAGTTTTCTCTCTTAAAAGAAAGGCCTAGGACTTCCGGGTAATCATGGCTGCAATCTAGACGCGGCACGTTTCCTCTCCCCAGCACCGAACGAAATAGACTACATCAAAGGAGCATAAAATCACCTTTGGAGGAACAGAAGGACTCCCCAGTACCCCACAGAGGCAAAGGTACGTGGGGCTTGAACATTTCCACACTAAAATAAGAAGGAAAAGCTTGCACAGAAAAGTGAACTGAGCCGCCCTTCCCCCACCACACCTCCCCCACTAAACCAGAGTGAGCTACCTGAGCGCTCACCGGGACAGCGAGTGAGTGGGGAGCGTCTCTGTCTGGGGGGGCACTCCAGGGTCCTTGGGATCTGGGGACTGCCAGGAAAAAACGTCTCAGGGCGCTTTCACTGGAGAAGCCAGCGGACTTCGGGCGGGCTGCGCTGAACAAGGCGCACGGATTATCTGGGCGGAGCTGAATACCTGGGCTCGGAGGCTGGGAAGAACTAGTCTGAAGCAACCTAAATTCACAGAAAAACCACTCTTATAACCCAGACCCCAGACCAAAAAGGAAAGGGAAATAAAACCACCAAAGGGATGGCTCACATGGCCCAAAATCAAGCCTCCAGGAAGAAGGGGAAAAAAGTGACTATTGAAAACTTTTATGGTGGAAGTACCCAAGGGAAAGAGGAGAATGAAGAGGAAATCCAAAAAAATTCAGAACACGCCTCCCAAAATGGAAACTATCAACAAGCTCTGGAAGATCTCAAACTGGAACTTATCCAAAAGATGGAAACCTTCTGGAAAGAAAAATGGGAGAAAGAGATCAGCTGTCTGACAGATAAGACTGCTCAATTGGAAAAAGAACTCGAAGCATCCAATACAAGGGCAGACAAGGCTGAAAAGCAAATCCAGTCCCTAATGACCAGAATTAAGGACCTCGAAGAAAGTGAGATGATAAAACAGCAAGAATCAATAAAGCAAACCCAAACAATTAATGAATTGGAAGAAAACAGAAAATATCTCACTGAGAAGGTCACGGACCTGGAGAACAGAGGAAGACGAGAAAATCTCCGTATCATCGGTCTCCCAGAAAAACCAGAGGTAAACAACAAATTGGATTTTATTCTAGAGGAGATTATAAAAGAAAATTGCCCCCACGTTCTGGAGCAAGGGGGCAAAATAGAAATAGAAAGGATTCATAGAACACCTTCTATACTAAATCCCCAAAAGACAACGCCTAGGAATGTAATTGCCAAATTCAAGAGCTTCCAAGTAAAGGAGAAAATCCTACAAGAAGCCAAGAAGAAGAGCTTCAGATATAAGGGGGCTCCCATAAGGATCACACACGACTTAGCGGCTAACACACTAAGAGACCGCAAAGCATGGAACACGATATTTAGAAAGGCAAGAGAGCTGGGTCTCCAACCAAGAATCAACTACCCAGCAAAACTGACTATATACTTCCAGGGGAAAGTATGGGCATTCAACAAGATAGAAGATTTCCAAGCATTTGCTAAGAAAAGACCAGAGCTCTGTGGAAAGTTCGATATCCAAGCACAGAAAGCAAGAGAAACATGAAAAGGTAAATATGAAAGAAAGGGAAAAGGAGATAAATCTTATCTTTCTCTTTAAGTCAAACTCTCTTCTATAAGGACTACATTTACATCTAATTATATATATTAATATGTGGGGAAAATGTTTTGTGTAACTCTCATAAATTGTATCATCATAAGAGTAGTTAGAAGAAACATGCATAGGGAAAGATTGGGGAATTAAGAAGATTTGGGGAAAGTTGGGGCAAAAAAAGGAAAAGGGAGGGGGGAACCGTGATAATACTAAGATTAACTTCAAGAAATAGGGGGGGAATCAATAGAATAAACTTTCCCATATAAAGATACACATGGGAAGGGGAGGGGAAGAACTCTCATATGAGAAGGAGAGGAAGAGAGCGTGAAGTGGAAGTACTTAAACCTTACTCTCAGTGAAATCAAATCTGAGAGGGAAGAACATCTAGATCCACTGGGATCCTGAATTCTATCTTATCCATTAGGGCAAGAAAGAAAGGAAAATTAAGGAGGGGGAGGGGGGAGAGAGCACAAAAAGGGAGGGAAGGAGAGGGGGGAGGGGAAGGGAGCATAAAAAGGGAGGGGCTAGAAAGGGAAGCATCTCAAGGGAGGGGACTAGGGGGACTGACCTAAAGTAAATCACTGGTTCAAAAGGAGAAAGCTAAAGAAGAAAGGTCAGAACTAGGGGAAGACATCAAAATGCCAGCGAATCCACAAATAACAATCATAACTTTGAACGTGAATGGGATGAACTCACCCATAAAACGCAGACAAATAGCAGATTGGATTAGAACACAAAACCCTACCATATGTTGTCTTCAAGAAACACATATGAGACGGGTTGACACTCACAAGGTTAGAATTAAAGGTTGGAGTAAGACCTTTTGGGCCTCAACCGATAGAAAGAAGGCAGGAGTTGCAATCATGATATCTGACAAAGCCAAAGTACAAATAGACCTGATCAAAAGGGACAGGGAAGGTAAATATATTCTGCTAAAAGGAAGTATAGACAATGAGGAAATATCACTAATCAACATGTATGCACCAAATGGTATAGCATCCAAATTTTTAATAGAGAAACTAGGAGAATTGAAGGAGGAATTAGACAGTAAAACCATATTAGTGGGAGACTTGAACCAACCACTATCAAATTTAGATAAATCAAATCAAAAAATAAATAAGAAAGAGGTAAAAGAGGTGAATGAAATCTTAGAAAAATTAGAATTAATAGACATATGGAGAAAAATAAATAGGGACAAAAAAGAATACACCTTCTTTTCAGCACCACATGGCACATTCACAAAAATAGATCATACACTAGGTCATAGAAACATGGCACTTAAATGCAGAAAAGCAGAAATATTAACTGCAGCCTTTTCAGATCACAAGGCAATTAAAATATTGATCGGCAAGGGTACATGGAGACCCAAATCAAAAATTAATTGGAAATTAAATAACATGATACTCCAAAATCAGATAGTTAGAGAAGAAATCATAGAAACAATTAACAATTTCGTTGAAGAAAATGACAACGGCGAAACATCCTTTCAAACCTTATGGGATGCAGCCAAGGCAGTACTTAGAGGAAAATTCATATCCCTGAGTGCATATATTAACAAATTAGGGAGGACAGAGACCAAGGAATTGGAAATGCAAATCAAAAAACTTGAGAATGAACAAATTAAAAACCCCCAGAAGAAAACCATACTAGAGATCCTAAAAATTAAGGGAGAAATTAATAAAATAGAAAGTGACAGAACTATTGAGCTAATAAACAAGACTAGAAGCTGGTACTTTGAAAAAACAGACAAAATAGACAAAGTACTGGTTAATTTAATTAAAAAAAGGAAAGAAGAAAGGCAAATTAATAGCATCAAGGATGAAAAGGGGGATCTCACCTCAAATGAAGAGGAAATTAAGGCAATCATTAAAAACTACTTTGCCCAACTATATGGCAATAAATTTACCAATCTAGGTGATATGGATGAATATTTACAAAAATATAAATTGCCTAGACTAACAGAAGAAGAAATAGTTTTCTTAAATAATCCCATATCAGAAATTGAAATCCATCAAGCCATCAAAGAACTGCCTAAGAAAAAATCCCCAGGGCCTGATGGATTCACCAGTGAATTCTATCAAACATTCAGAGAACAGTTAACCCCAATATTATACAAACTATTCGACATAATAAGCAAAGAGGGAGTCCTACCAAACTCCTTTTATGACACAAGCATGGTACTAATTCCAAAGCCAGGCAGGCCAAAAACAGAGAAAGAAAACTATAGGCCAATCTCCCTAATGAATATAGATGCAAAAATCTTAAATAGGATACTAGCAAAAAGACTCCAGCAAGTGATTAGAAGGGTCATCCACCATGATCAAGTAGGATTCATACCAGGGATGCAGGGCTGGTTCAACATTAGGAAAACTATCCACATAATTGACCACATCAACAAGCAAACCAACAAGAATCACATGATTATCTCAATAGATGCAGAAAAAGCCTTTGATAAAATACAACACCCATTCCTACTAAAAACACTAGAAAGCATAGGAATAGAAGGGTCATTCCTAAAAATAATAAACAGTATATATCTAAAACCATCAGCTAATATCATCTGCAATGGGGATAAACTAAATCCATTCCCATTAAGATCAGGAGTGAAACAAGGATGCCCATTATCACCTCTATTATTTGACATTGTATTAGAAACACTAGCAGTAGCAATTAGAGAAGAAAAAGAAATTGAAGGCATCAAAATAGGCAAGGAGGAGACCAAATTATCACTCTTTGCAGATGACATGATGGTCTACTTAAAGAATCCTAGAGATTCAACCAAAAAGCTAATTGAAATAATCAACAACTTTAGCAAAGTTGCAGGATACAAAATAAACCCACATAAGTCATCAGCATTTCTATATAATTCCAACACAGCTCAGCAGCAAGAACTAGAAAGAGAAATCCCATTCAAAATTACCCAAGACAAAATAAAATACTTAGGAATCTATCTCCCGAGACAAACACAGGATCTATATGAACACAACTACAAAACACTTTCCACACAACTAAAACTAGACTTGAACAATTGGAAGAACATTAACTGCTCATGGGTAGGACGAGCCAATATAATAAAAATGACCATCCTACCCAAACTCATCTATCTATTTAGTGCCATACCCATGGAACTCCCAAAAATTTTTTTTACTGATTTAGAAAAAAACATAACAAAGTTCATTTGGAAAAACAAAAGATCAAGGATACCCAGGGAATTAATGAAAAAAAATACAAAGGAAGGGGGTCTTGCAGTCCCAGATCTCAGACTATATTATAAAGCAGCGGTCATCAAAACAATTTGGTACTGGCTAAGAGACAGAAAGGAGGATCAGTGGAATAGACTGGGGGCAAGCAACCTCAGCAAGACAGTATATGACAAACCCAAAGATCCCAGCTTTTGGGACAAAAATCCACTATTTCATAAAAACTGTTGGGAAAATTGGAGGACAGTGTGGGAAAGATTAGGCTTAGATCAACACCTCACACCCTACACCAAGATAAATTCAAAATGGATGAATGACTTGAACATAAAGAAGGAAACTATAAGAAAACTAGGCGAACACAGAATAGTATACATGTCAGACCTTTGGGAAGGGAAATACTTCAAAACCAAGCAAGAATTAGAAAGAATTACAAAATGCAAAATAAATAATCTGGATTACATCAAATTAAAAAGTTTTTGTACAAACAAAACCAATGTAACCAAAATCAGAAGGGTAGCAACAAATTGGGAAACAATCTTCATAAAAACCTCTGACAAGGGTTTAATTACTAAAATTTATAAAGAACTAAATCAATTGTACAAAAAATCAAGCCATTCTCCAATTGACAAATGGGCAAGGGACATGAACAGGCAATTCTCAGCCAAAGAAATCAAAACTATTAATAAGCACATGAAAAAGTGCTCTACATCTCTTATAATCAGAGAGATGCAAATCAAAACAACTCTGAGGTATCATCTCACACCTAGCAGATTGGCTAACATGACAGCTATGCAAAGTAATGAATGCTGGAGGGGATGTGGCAAAGTGGGGACATTAATTCATTGCTGGTGGAGTTGTGAATTGATCCAACCATTCTGGAGGGCAATTTGGAACTATGCCCAAAGGGCGATAAAAGACTGTCTGCCCTTTGATCCAGCCATAGCACTGCTGGGCTTGTACCCCAAAGAGATAATGGACAAAAAGACTTGTACAAAAATATTCATAGCTGCGCTCTTTGTGGTGGCCAAAAATTGGAAAATGAGGGGATGCCCCTCAATTGGGGAATGGCTGAACAAATTGTGGTATATGTTGGTGATGGAATATTATTGTGCTAAAAGGAATAATAAAGTGGAGGAATTCCATGTGAACTGGAACAACCTCCAGGAAGTGATGCAGAGCGAAAGGAGCAGAACCAGGAAAACATTATACACAGAGACTGATACATTGTGGTACAATCGAAGGTGATGGACTTCTCCATAAGTATCAATGCAATTTCCCTGAACAATCTGCAGGGATCTAAAAAAAAATACTACCCACAAGCAGAGGATAAACTGTGGGAGTAAAAACACCGCTGAAAAGCAACTGCTCGACCACAGGGTTGGAGGAGATAAGACTGAGGAGAGACTCTAAATGAACACTATAATGCAAACTCCAACAACAGGGAAATGGGTTCGAGTCAAGAACACATGTGATAACCAGTGGAATCATGCGTCGGCTATGGGAGAGGGAAAGGCGGGGGGGGGGGGAGGGGAGGAAAAGAAAACGATCTTTGTTTCCAGTGAATAATGTATGAAAACGACCAAATAAAATAATATTAAAATTAAAAAAAAAAAAAAAAAAAAAGAAAGGCCTAGGCCATAGGCCTAGTCCCTAGCCTTCCTATTATTTCCTCTTACTCTGTCTCTCTCCCTTTCTTTAATTCCTTCATTTGTATTGATTAAAATCTCCATAAAACCCAACTGACTTGGGTATTTCATATTTGGGAATTTTTCCCATGGTGACCACTTATTTTTGATTTAAATCAAGGCACTAAAAATTATCTTTATGCTTTTGGCAATTCAAAGTCTTGAACCCATGTTTTTGTGGTCACAGTTTATGGCAACCACTCTTTTGTCTGTAACACTTCCTAAGCCAATAGCAGAGGCCCCACACTTTCCCCTTGAGGTCCCAAACTCTGCCACCAGCCCATAGTGAGGCCCCAAATTCCACAGCGATTAGACTTTTCAAGCCTGCAGTGAAGATCATAGACCCAGGGAAAAATCATTTAAGGTGATGAGTCATGCAAGCCATCAGCAGAGGAGGCAGAATCAGCAGTTTTCAGAAATCCTAATCCATATACAAAAAAAAAGGCTAGGAAAATGAACAAACAACATATGAAACATCTAAGTATAGAAAATTTCAATGGCAACAAAGAACAAAGTACAAATTCAGCATGGGGAATGTATAAATGGAGATTTTGAACCCTAGACTTCTTTCCCCAGAAGTCCTTGGTATTTCCTAGAATTCCCTATAATCTCTCCTGAGTCTCCACATTGGTGAGATCATGTTTGTGGTATTTAACTGGCAATAACACCTCCCACATCCTTTCTTCCTTTGCAATGATGTAGCAAGTATGATGGTAAACTAAGCACAGTGATTTTGGATGGGCTAATCAGCTATGGGCATATGGTCTTTGTTTTCTATCTTCTTTATTCCTTGATTTCTAATGATCCTTAATAAACCTCATAAAATATAATATTTTTATTGTTAGAAATATAAATTTAATTTTTATAAAAGGTGAGATCAAAGTAACCACCTGCAAAAATTCAAAGAAAAATGAGAATTCAAAGAAAAAAGTATTGGAAGGAACTCAAAAAATAATTCAAAAACTGAATAAGAAGTGCAAGAAAATGGAGAAAAAGACATGAATAATGCAAAAAGAGAATAGCTTAAAAATCAAAATTGGTCAACTAGAAAAAGGCAAAAAAAAAATTCATTGAAGAAAAGAGTGCCATAAAAAGTAGAATGGACAAATGGAAAAGGAGGATCAAAAGATCATGGAAGATATTAAAATCTTGAAAAATTAGAAGTGGGCAAATAGCTAATGACTTAATGAGACATTAAGAATCACTAAAAGAAAAGGAGAAAAATGAAAAATAGAAGAAAATATGAAATATCTCATTAAAAATCAACTGATTTGGAAAACAGATCCAGGAGAGACAATTTAAGAATTATTGACCAACTGTAATTCATGACCACCACCCCCCCCCCTAAAAAATCTTGGACATAATATAAGAAATTATACAATAAAACTGCCCTAGTATTCTTGAATAGGAAGTTAAAATAGACATTTAAACAATTCATACATCAACTCCCAGTAATATTATAACTATATTCAAGAGCTGGTTCAGAACCTTGAGCAGTAGGTGAGGAATGGGCTGCTTATATTCCTTGTTGCATGGCTTTGCTTCTGGTTGCTTCAGGCTGATCTCTCTCTCTCTCCATGAAATAGATGCTCTTTACATAATTTCCAAGTTGTTTTCTGCAAAACAGTTATTTCACTTTGTCCTCTTGTTAGTTCTGTCACTCCAGTATTTGTTTTGAGGCATTGTTTTAAGGTTTAAGAGGATTCTCAGATTGCTTCCAGCTTTCAGTGCTACTCTGAAATCTTGGCTATCTTGTCTCTGCCCACCCCCACCACTTGCTATTGATAAATCAAAATTTAGCCTTCTGTAAATGAGAGAAAAAAAGTGTAAAAATCATTGTTACAACATTGTATCTTTGGGAACAAAAATATTTATTTTATAGAACAAATACTGAAAAAAACTATCTTGAAAAATAATTATTCTTTTAAAATAACTATATTTTAATAGTTATTTCTATGTTAATCAATTTTTGGAAAGTATTTTTGGTTAAGACTAGTGAAATTATTTACATGAACATTTCAATAGAATCACAATAGGTATGTATATATTCACATATATGGAGGGCATTTACATATATAAATGTCCTACATATAAGTGAGGATCATGATCCTTTTGGAGAGAAATAAAATTTTTAGAGATTCTCTAACGTATTTTTTTTCTTGAGTAGAATTGAATTTTTGGAATTTTTGATTATAATTATAGAATTTAGGTTGCTATGATTAAGATAAAGAATAATTCCATGCACACATATATTTAATATACTTACCAAAGTCCTGAGTTTGAATAGTAAATAAGGCTTTAGATATAATATTAACATTTCTTTCACATTAAGTGAAGTAATTTTTGTCATTTACTGTTTCCTTTATTTTCTTAAAATACTCTCTGTTGCTTTATATGATGATCAATTTATAAAACTTGAATAAGGATTAGGAGCAACTGATGAAATTTGTTGGCACTCATAAATTTTCCTTGTCATAATGACATATTTTTGAAGGCTTTTCATGTACCATTTTTATGTGTTCTGCTTTCAGAAATCAGCCTTGTTAGTTTTCTTGTGTAACAGTTTTTTTTTTTAAATTGAAGCTATTTGTATACCAGATAGTTATTTTTATCTACATAAAAGCTTTTTGTCCCATTTATGTATTTTGCATAATTCTACTGAAAGGGTTCTTTCCAAATCTGCCAGTGTGACTCACTTTTGTTTAAAGCATCTGGAGAAACAGCTGTCCAAGTGTCTTTCTTTGATTACCCCTTCTGCTCTCCCCCTTTCTCACATTCTTTTCCTTGCTTCCCATCCCTTTTCTGCATCAATATGTATATTGTTAAAGATCAAATCAGTGTGTAATTTCTCTTTCATAGTAGGAGTTAATGACCACATGGAACACAATATCAGAAAGCATCAGAATTACCAAAAACCATACAGTAAATCCAGCATAAACCCAAACTGAACTTGAATACCCTCTAAATTATATCCAACATTTGATTTTTGGATGGCTCTAATTTTGAGGATGGGTTCTTTACAAGAATCTCTTTTTGACTTCTACTCATTGCTACGAGTCCTTCTCCATTTGGAACCAAACAAGATCATCTTAATATATCAATTAAGTTAGATCTCTTTGATTATTACCATATGTCAGACAAGAAAAACAATGCTTTAAGAGATTCCGAGTGGCCCAAAATAGGAAGATGAATGGTCCGTTAAGGATGTTCTAGTCTTATCATATCTGGATGATTATAGAAGTGTAAAGGAGAGGTCAATCAGGAAAAAAATTTGGACTTCATGAATATATTAACTGATCAAAAAAGTTAGGAAAGTATAAATTGACAAATATAAATTGAAGATTAGAGGAAATGATAAAATAATTATTTTCAAGGATATGATAATCTTTCATTTAAAAAACAAAAACAAAAAACAAAAAATCAGGAATTAAACTTTTTCTCCTGGGCAGTGAAAAGTTTTGTCATAGATGGAAATGTCTAAGAGGAAAATTGAGATTTAGAAATAAGGAAAATTATTTAGAGTTTTATAAATGTCAAATATGATACATGAAAAGGTGTTGGGTTTCCTCATGAAAAGGTATTGGGTTTCCTCTCATTACTGGGTTTCAAGCACATGCTAAATATTCACTTTTCAAATATGTTGAGGAGAGGATCCTTTTAGAAATTATTATTATTATTAAAATATAGTGTTATTCAACTGAGTCAAAATCATCATATCTAATAACTTTCATATTGCTGTATTCAAGAAATATACATGGAACTACATATAGTACAGTTTAGGAAAAGAGTTATCTTTTCTCTTACATTGAAAAAAAATATTCAAGCAGGTTAGATATTTCAGTCTCTTTAGTGAGAAGAGGGGAGAAAGGAAAACATATACTCATAGTTAAGATAACACTTCACCAGTGTGTGAAAATGGAAGTTTTCTGAGTTTACAATATAGAATTGATAAAACTTAACAAGTAATTATGCCCTCCCCAAAAGTAGAGAATTAGCTAAAAAATAATGCTAAAAGCTCAACAAAGAAAATAGTTTTAAGAATAGCTCTATTTCAGTTGACAGAGTTGTGCTCTCCAAAATTCACTTCCCAATGTTAAAATAAATTCTCAAAATGAATTCTTTAGTGGTATAATCAATAGAAGGTTCAGTGAAAATTTATTTTCTTTTATTTAAATTTATTCCTTTTTTTAACTCTTCCTTTTTTATTTGTTGATATAATTTAAAAAATCATGTTCTGACATTTTACAATCTATGTTCTCTACCTCCTTCTCTATCTTCCCTCCTCCCCAAGATAGTATTCAATATGATATGGGTTATACATGTGATATCATACATTACATCAAAAAGATTTTCTATTTCATGACAACTTGGAAGGTTGGGGAGGAAAGGTCTATCTCACTGGAGTGAGGAAGAAATGCAGTCCAGGAAATGTGATACAAGCATAGGTCAAGCTTGGAAATGCATTAGAAGACCTTTGGGGCAAAAGAATCAGGAGCAGTGGCAATTTGTGGATTTCCTCACTTACAGACAGTAAAGTGTTAAGAAAGTTTGTCAAATTGAGATTATAAGAATGTTTTGCTTGTTTTAAGAGAAGGGATCTGTGGCATTAGTCATATGTATTCCTAGGTCCCAATCTTGAGGTTAGGAGAAAGACTAGGAAAAATTCTGATAGTGCTTGTAATTCCAGGGCAGAGACAAGTACTTGTGGTTACTCAGAGAAAAAAGAAAAGGCCTGGAGAGCAGTAAGCATACATACTCCTAACCTCTACTTAGATCCTACTACCTTGAGAGAATTGAGAGTTTTCAGGCTCTGAGAGCTAGCTCTGAAAATAGTATAAACAATCTGAAGCTTCAGATAATGCCACCTCAACCCTTGGAGCAGAATTCAACTTATATATAAATTTAAAAGTCAGAAAAACAATCTGGAAAATGAGCAAAAAACCAAACCAACAAAAAGTAACTGACCATAAAAAAAAGTTACTCCATTGACAGGGTAGATCAAAATACAAATTTGAAAGAAGTAAAAAAAATCAAAGCACTTATATGCAAAGTCTCAAAGACAAATGTGAATTGGTCCCATAACGTGTGAAAGTTCAGAAATATTTTTCATTAAATAAGAGAGGGAAAAGAAAAATTAGGAAAAGAAATGAAAGTAATATAAGAAAAACATGAAAAAAAGCAAAGAGATTGGTAAAAGAAGCAAAAAAAATACTGATGGAAATAATGCCTTAAAAAACAGAATAGTTTAATGAGTAAAGAGGCACACACACACATACACACACACACATACAAAACAACAATAAAAAGAACTACTTAAAAATAGAATTGGCCACAAAGAAAACCAGGTCAAAATTCAAAAAATAGAACTCATTAAAAAATAGACTTGGTCAAATGGAAAAAGAGATACAAAAGTTTGATGTAGAAAATATTTTTTTAAATGAAGCTAATGGACGATTATGGCTTTATGAGAAATCAAGAAACAAAACAAAGTCAAAAATTTTTTTCAAAAATGGAGACAATATGAAACATTTCATTGGAGAAACAACTGACCTGGAAAGCAGATCTAGGAGAGACAGTTTAAGACTTACTGAACCACCAAAAGGCATGATTAAAAAATAAAAAAAGAGCCTAGGCATCACATATTTAGAAATTTATCAAGGAAAACTGCCCTGATTTATGGAACCAGGATATAAATTAGAAATTGAAAGAATCTACTAATAATCTCCTTAAAGAAATTCCACATTGAAAAATCCTAAAAATATTTTACTCAAATTCCAGAGCACCCTGGTCAAGGAGAAAATATGATAAGAATCCAAAAAGAAACAATTCAAATGTCATGGAGGAGCCATAGTCAGGACTATATGTAATCTAGAAGTTTCTACTTTTAGAGGATAGAAGAATTTGGAATATGATATTCCAGAAATGAAAGAAGCTAGGACAAAAACCAAAAATATCCTACCTAATTAAACTGAGTATAATTTTTCAGAGGAGAAGGGATGTTTATTGAAATGAAGGATTTTTGAGCATGTGTGATGAAAAGAACAAAAATGAATAGAAAATCTAATTTCCAAATACAAGATTCAAGAGAATCATAAAATGGAAAACTAGAAAAGGAAATCAAAGAAGATTCATTAATGTCAAGAAGCTTGCATTCCTCTGTGGGAAGATGGTATTTGTAACTCCTAATTACCTTATTATTGGGTCAGTTAGAAAGTGTATATATATACAGAGGGCATGATAGTGTATTGACTAAGTTGAGATGATTTTTAAAAAGTAAAATTTAAGGTTGACAAATTGGGATCTGCTCAAAATAATGATGAAGGGAGTAAGAATGTTGGGGGAAATTCTCTCACCTAAGAGAGGTATAAAAGGAAGAATTTTTACATTGGAGAGGAAGATGGGAATGTAGGCAACACTTGAACCTTACAGACACAAATTGATATAGAAATCTGCTTTATCCCAAAGGGAAGAGGGAAGGGAAAGGGATTAGAGAAGGAAAGAGCTAATAGAAGGGAAGATTGTTGGGGAAAGCAGAGGTCAGAAGTAAAACACTTTTGAGAACAGGGTAAAAGGAGAGAGAAAATGATATATGGAGGAGAAAAGGCATGATTGAGGTTAATGCACAGTTAGTAAAAATAACTGTGAATGTGAATGGGATAAGTTCACTCATAAAACAGAAGCAAATAGCAGGGTGTAATAAAAATGAGAATCCTACAATGTTATTTACACAAAAAATAATTGAAGCAGAAGGACACCATACAAATTCAATAAAAATAAGATGTTAGAACAAAATATATTAATCTTTAGCTGAAGTAGGAAAAAAAAAAAGCTGGGGTAACAATCATGACCTCTGACAAGTAAAAACAAAAATAGAACTCAATAAAAGAGTTTAGGAGGGAAATTAAATTTTTCTAAAAATACAAGTCAGTGAAATAACATCAGTTCTAAATATATATAAATCCAAAATCTTAAAGATAAAGTTAAATAAAAGGAGGAAACAAACAACATAATTACACTACTGGGAGACCTTATGATTTTCCTCTCAAAATTAGATAATTCTAAATACGAAATAAGCTAGGAAGAAGTTAAATGACAAAACGAACTTTGGAAAAATTAGCTATAACAGATATCTGGAGAAAGATGAATGAAAATAGAAAGGAATATACCCTTTCCTCAGAGATATATAGTACTTACATGAAAAAAAAATGACCATGTATTAGGGCACAAAAACCTTGCAATCAAATGGAGGAAATCATTTTTAGATTATAATGCAATAAAATTATATTTTATAAAGGGCTGTACAAATATATAAATATATATATATATGTACATACCTGTATATATATGTTCCTATATATAGAACACTAAGTAATCTAATCCTAAAGAATGAGTATTCAATAATAAATCAAAGAAATGATAAATTATTTAATTAAAAAGAATGATAACAATGAGAGAATATATCAAAATTTAGGGGATGCATCCAGGAGAATAAAACTCCCATTTCCCATTGATTCAGTTATCGATAACCACAGAAAATAAAATGGATTCATGGTAGGTAGAGTTGCAAAAAGTTGTTAGCCTCGCTTTTTCTTCCACTTATCAGACTAATGACAAAACAAAAGTTAGGATTACTGATGACCCAGTTGCAGATGACTGTGAAATCATCCATGTGATTCCAAGCTCTCAATGCTCTACATCATTAGCTTCTGCCACCTTCATAGCTATTAGAACAAATTATTCTGGTTCACTCATTGCACCCAGGAAGTCTTCATATGATTGAGATAAACAATTCCTTCCCCAACTCACTGATGGGTTTGTGGTCAATTAGCTATCCTCAACTTACCTGGTGTAGCCATTACACATTCTATAGCTTTTTGGAGTCACAAGTGAAAGGGGAGTGCCAGGTGGATACTACATGTGTGCCAGTAACCCTGAAAAGAATTCAGTAGGCCCTCACATCAGAGGTGTTTTTTCTTCTTGAACACCTATATACACCAAGGAGAGAGAAGACAGTTCTATATAATAATGTACAATGAGCTTTATTATTATTGTATTTAATGTTATCAATGTCTTACTACATATTTATCTGTTCAATTTTATTAAGCACATATATGTATAAGAAAATTATGTTATATATGTGGTCTTCAAATATTTCATCATATCCATGGTTTTGTCCATCAGAGGTTGCTCTTGGAAATGATCTCCCATGAATATGAGGCCCTCTTTCACTTAGGGGAAGATATATATATATATATATATATATATACATTTATATCAATAAAATAGAAAAAGAGCAGATTATTGAGTTGGGTATAAAACTAAAAACACTAGAGAAGAAGAACTTCCCTCTTAAACACAATATTGGAAATTGTGAAAAAGGAGAGATTAATAAAAATTTAAAGTAAGAAAAACACTCAACTAGTAAATAAGATTGGAAGCTGGTTTATGGGAGAAAAAAAGCAAGTTAATCCATTGAATAATTTGATTAAAATAAGAAAACCAAATCATAAGAAACAAAAATAAAAAGGATAAATTCACCACTAATTATGATAAAATTAAAACAATTACTTGACGTTATTCTGCCAAAGTATATGCCCACAAACCTAAAAATCTAAATCAAATGGCTGAATATTTACATAAATATAAGTGGCCCATATTAATAGAACAGGAAATGCAATATTTAGAGACCTATTTTAGAGAAATAAATTGAATAAACCATCAATGACCGACCTAAGAATAAATCTCTAGGACCAGATGGAATTATATGTGAATTCTACAAAACATTTGAAGAACCATTTATAACAATCCTATATACACTATTTGGAAATATAAGCAAAATGGAGTCTTACTAGATTCCTTTTATCACACTAATATAGTTCTGAAAACTTAACCTGGAAGAGGAAAAACAGAGAAAAACAAACAAACTATAGATTGGTTTCATTAATGGATATTGATGTTAAATATAGCTAGGAGATTATAGAAATATATTATAAAGATCATATACTATGGCTGGGGGGATTTATACCAGAAGTATATAGCTTGTTCAATATTATGAAAGCTATCACAAAAAAATGATCATATCAATAACAAAACCAACAGAAATCCTCTGACTATCTAAATCTATTGACAAAATATAGCACTCATATCTTCTAAAAACACTAGAGAACAAAGGAATAAGTGGGAGATTTCCATAAAATTATAAGTAGCATCTATTTACCACAATCAGAAAACATTGTTTTTAATGGGAATAAGCTAAAAGCCTTCCCAATAATATCCAGAATGAAGCAAGAATGCACATTATCACCACTATTATTAAATATTGTTCTAGAAGAGCTAGCTATTATAATAAAATCAGAAAAAGTGAAGGAAATAGAATTGGTAATGAGGAGTCAAAACTGTCTCTCTTTTCAGATGAAATAATTGTATGCATGGAGAATCTTAGAGAATCAACTAAAATCTATTTGAAATAATTAAGATCTTTTGCAAAATTACAGATTTTAAAAGAAAACCCACATGAATATTCATCATTTCTATATATTACTAACAATGACCAACAGTAAGAGATAGTGAAATTCCATTTTAAAATAATCATAGACATTATAAAATACTTGGTAGTTTTTCTGCCAAGATCAATTCAAGACCTACATGAACACAATTAGAAAGCACATTGGTCCGATAAAAGTCAAATCTAAACAAATGCAAAACAACATATGAATAGATCATGCATGTAGGATGGGGCAAACTAATAATAATAATTGTATCTATTTTTTTATTAAGTACCATGACAATCAAACTACCAAAAATTATTTTGTAGAGTAAAAGTATATAACAAAATTCATCTGTAAGAACAAAAGATCGGGAATATCAAGGGGATAAAAAACATCATAAAGGGAGGTAGCTTAGCAATACCAAATCTCAAATTGTATTACAAAGTGGTAATGATAAAAACAATCTGGTACTGACTAGGAGATGAGTAGTGGATCAGTGGAATGGATTAAGTACCCAATACACATTAGTAAACGACCATAGTAATATAGTGTTTTATAAAGCCAAAGATTTATGTTTTGGGGACAAGAAATAGCTATTTGACAAAAACTGTTGAGAAAACTGGAAAGCAGTTTGGCAGATGCCAGATATAGACCAACATATTACACCATATGCCAGTATAAGATCTAAATGAGTACATGATTTATGCATAAACAAATTAGAAGAGCATGGAATAGTTTACCTTTCAGAACTATGGATAAGAGAAGAATTTTTGATCAAACAAGAGAGAGGGAGCATTATGGAACAAAATCAATAGTTTTGATTACATGAAATTAAAAAGGCTTAATTTTAATCAGGATCAGAAGGAAACAATTAAAAATATTTTTCTGATAAAGGCCTTTCTGCTCAAATATATAAAGAACTATGCCAAATTTATAAAAATGCAAGTCATTCTCCAACTGATAAATGGCCAATGGATATAAACAGCAGTTTTCAGATGAAGAAATACAATCTCTCTTTTTTCTTTTACTATTTCTTTTATTTTTATTTCTCCAGATCATTCAAATTTTTACAATTTATTTTAGTTTTTAAAAAATATCACACATGTGACATGACAATTGTACACTACATATGATTTGTTATAAATGTAATAAATTATACTAAATGTACTAATCCAAGAGAAATAAATTCTTATATTAGGTATATTAAAAAAATCTATGTCTTATTCCTTTTTTTTTCATTTCATCCACTATTTCCCCCTCCAGTGAATTTTATATGTATTAACATATACATATATCCTGTCAACTGTGTTTATGGAACCCCACGTTTGCCCCTGTTCTTTAGGCACTTGCCTTAAGGGAAGTCCCAAACTGCCCTTGTCTTAGACTGAATAATAGACCACCAAGCATCCATTAAGTATTTTGAAATCCTGAATAGGAGTGATAGAAATACTCAAATCTCAATCACACTTATTGTTTTAGAAGTTTCTTCCATTGTATTTTAGGCTACTCCCTAGCACCCTAGCCTCTGACTACAACCTCTTTCCCAGGCCTGCTTGTAACCAGGCACTGTGTGTTTTATGTCTTATATTCCCCAAAATGTATATGACTCCAAATTTTTTTGCTCCCTGGAAAATCTCCTTTAGCAATATGTTTTCCCAGAGACATTATTCCCAGAGTCCCAGAGCTTTGACTCTGTGTTGTGGCTGAATCTTGAGCTTTGTCTCTGTTGTCCTGACTAAATACTTGTTCTTTCTGTGTTAATAGTTATGTGTTTTTCAAAGTTGAAAATAGTTACATTTGTTATATTTTAAAATTTTGATATAAATCACTATTGATTAGTGAAAGCTACATAAAAACAATTCTGAGGTACCACCTCTTGTTAATCAGATTAGCCTCCATGACAAAAAGGGAAAATGATAAATGGATAGAATCTAGAGGGTAATTCTGGCCTCGGACACTTCCCAGCTGCATGCCCTGGGCAAGTCACTTGACCCCCATTGCCTAGCCCTTACCACTCTTCTGCCTTGGAGCCAATACACAGTATTGACTCCAAGATGGAAGGTAAGAGTTTAAAAAAAAAAAGAATCTAGAGGGTAAGTGGAAAAATTGGGACATTAGTACACTATTGTTGTATACATATCTGAGGATTATCCAAGATACACAGCGGATTTAAATATGACCTCAAAACAGCTCCCATAACATTAAAGGAAAAAAAATAATAAGAGCTAATATTTATCAAATACTAAGTTACATGCACTGTGCTAATTGCTTTATAATTATTATCTCAAGTGATCTTCACAATAAATTGGAAGGTAGATGCTATTATGATTCACTTTTTATAGATGTAGAAACCGAGGCATAATTTAAATGACTTTCCCCTCAATTAAAAAATTATTAGCCCAAGTAACACTGAATATGAGAAAAAGCAAAAATAAAAATGCGTTATATCAATAAGGACTAACAAGAATGTTATATTATGATAAAAAGTAAGAACAGTTTACCAACAGTAAAGTTATATACACTAGTGATAAACCATCTAAACTCAAAAGGGAAAAAAAATAACTGAATTGCAAAAAAGAGAGGTAATAACATCAATGAAAAAATGCTATATCATAATCCTTTTAATGAGATAAAAATAATTTTAACATCTAAAAAGGGAAGGATATTAATAACCCAGTAAATGTATTAGGTTGGATATGAACTTATGTCTTTCCGACTCCAGGCACTTAGCACTCTATCCATTAAGCCATCTAAAAAAATTAAATTAAAGAGAAAGTCATTATGGATGGCTGAGTCACACTGATATAGCAAAACGATACTAAACAACTATACTACAAATTTAGTTATTTACTAAACAAACTATGGATGGAACTTCCAAAGAAATATTATGACCTTTAAGGCTTTCCTCTAAAAGCCAACCCCAAACCAAAAATAAAATGCAGTAAAAACCAGACTTTTTTTTAAAAGAGCAATAGATAAGGTGTAGGGAAAGGTGAGAGGACCTTCAACAGTCATTTCTGGTGGAGAGATTAAAGAAATTTACAAATAAGAAAAATTATAATAGAAAAAATAAATACTACACGTTAAAAGAATGTTACAATAAAAGTATAGAAGAAGAAAAAAAGCAACTTGACATCAATTATAAAAAGAATCATAAAAAATTAGAATAAATTGACTACAAGGACTTACAGCATAGATAAGAAGCCCATTAAGAAATGAAAAAACATATGAAAGAAAATATAAATACTGTAATAGTTAAAATATGGTCAACTTAAGGAAAAAGTTCCAAGCACAGTGTAAGAGTTAAAATTTAGGCCAAACTGAGGCAGGGTAGAAATTAGTTTCTCTCTGTAAGGAGTATTATATTTTTAGAGGTTTATTAAAGGTTAAGGATTAAAGAAAATTACAGAATAAGAAAGCATGTGTCTAGGCCCAGAGAGGCCTAGACACAACCTCACCTACATTATGAAAAGAGACGCGTTTGCTTGGAAGCGGCAACAGGAAAGAGAAGAGACCCCGCCTACGGCGAAGACCCTTTAAATCACACCTTGCTCTCGGCCCAGGTGAGAATTTAGTGAGATTACAAAGCATTCTGGGGAAGTGGAGCAAGAAATTCTGGGGATTGAAGTCCTGGATTCAAGTCTCCATTTTTACAACAGTCAATTCATTAATAAAACATGAATTTACCAATAAATAGCATCCCAGCTTCCTTAAGAAAACTTAAGAACCCATAGCTCTTTTTTACAGTTTTGGGAAGCGTAGAAGAAAAAGCAGGACTTTGTAGATTGAAAATAAGTTATAAATGGTTAAAGGAACTTGACTTCATGAATAGTGAAATAATTATGACTAGTTATAGAACTAAGTTATAGGGGATAATATAACAGGTTGGAAATTCATAATGATGAACTAGCAACTGAAGAACCAGCTCCCAAACCCCTTCTTTCCCCTCTCTGACCCCTAACCCCAGGAGTCCCTGTCCCTCCCCCTCCTAACATATGCCAGGAGCCATAATGACCCCAACCCCAGGAGCTCTTGTCCCTCCCCCTCCTGACATATGCCAGGAAATGATAACACCTCAGCCCCAGGAGTTCCTGTTCACTCCCCCCACCCCAGGAATTCCTCTGCACTCCCCCTACCACAAAAGTTTATAAAAAGCCTGCAGACCCCAGACTCAGGGCCAGCCACTTTTAGAGAGCTGAGCCAAAACTGCAGTTTGTTAATAAATCCCTCTTTTGTGTTATATTGTTGGTTATCGTTTCATCTTTGGGATCAATTCACCAGGCTCTTCATTTGGCGGGATCCCATGAAGGAAACAGTATGAGCAATAGACGGAGGGGACCCCTGTCCCAGGGCAACTCAGGTTGATGGGATCCAGAACACATCACATCTCGGTGGAGGACAGTAGGGTCTGGTAAGGTATTGAATGAATGGGCGGAGAATGTTGTGTGAGAGTGTTGGGGTAAGGTCTCCTGAGTAATCAACATATGGCTAAGTGGCTCACCACTGGTCATTGGCCTGGAGTGTGATGGCCTATTGCCAAGTCGGACTAATCCAGGAGAACTGCCCACCTATTTCTGAGTGTGGACCTGGAAAGTACAGTTTCCATTTCCCGGGAGGGGGTAGGTCAGAAATCCTGGGAAGCATGTGGATGAAGACTGTGACACCCCTCTTGGCTACCTTCACCTAAGGATCCCTGACTCCTTCTACCTTGGATGGGCTGTGGGAAGGATCCCTAGGACTCAACTCTCTTAAGCAGGGTATGCTGGCCAGTTGATTTTAGTCAACTTTATTTGGGGTGGTTACTGGCCCCCTGGTTGCAATTTGGGGTGGTTAGAGGCCCCCCATTGGAAATAGGAAACCCAGTGGATGCACTGGAGGAAGGGGGTGTGGCACCAGGGAAAGTCTGCCCACACAGCTTTATTGTTGGGACCACTCACCCCTAGCCCTTTGGGGTGAGTAGAGGAGCACATCCAGCCCAACATTCATATTCGTTGTGTCTGTCTTGACTGTTCAGTCCATCATGTATTGGCCTGTCTGCTTTTGTGTTGAGAAAAATTGGCTCTAAATAGCTTGAAAAAAACCTAATTTCTAATTAATGTTGAATGACCATGTTACACCTTCAATAAGCAAGAGGCACGGCCTATCCATGGTACCCTAAAATTGTAATGCCATCCTCTACTTGGGTCGTGGCTATGCTGGACTTCTCCCTTTTTCAGTCTGGGAAGCTTCAGGTGTGGAGTGGCTACCAAGCCTGAGGTCTGAGCCAGATAGGGACTAGCCAACCCAATTAAGACAAAGGGATAAGTTTCCTCACAGGTCCCTCCTGTTGGGAAGAGATCAAATCTAAGCAACCTGAGCAAAAATTCATTTGGGTTTTTTTGTTTGTTTGTTTTCTTTCATGTTAAATAGCTGAGCACCATCAAGGGGTAAAAATAAGGAAATTGACTTCTTGATACCCTAAAGTCTAACACCAGGTGACAATTGGACATATTTTGCAGGAAAGAGGGCATAATATGGACAGAAGCCCCTTACTCTTTGCTTAGATTTTTAGGCAAGGGCCCACCGAGAAATCCAGGCAGAGATGACTTAAAAAAAAAAAAAAGCAGACAACCAGGAAGCTATCAGTTCATTGATCAGATCTACCTTCCTCCTCTGCTGCAGGGAGAATGAGGGTTTATTCTGAACAGAAAGTCAACTGGTGAGATACCCCTATTTTGGGGATGTTTCTGTTTATCACAGTCTCATCTCTATGAATTCTTAAATTGGACACTAACAAAAAGGAAAATGGGGGGGTTGCAAGATTGAACTTCCCACAATCAAAAATCCTCAGCAGAGGTCAAAAGCAAATATCTATTCAATGATTTCTTCCTCTTTCTTTATTTGGATGGGCCCCAGGAGGAGAGAAAAAAGAGAAAAATTCAGAGCAGAAAAGGGAGATTTTTACTCCACAGTTAGAGGCACTTTTTACTTAAGATTAATTCTAAGGTTTGATGCATGTAACTTGGGAGGATAGCTAATGATTATTATATGGTTCAAATGTAATTTCATGTATTGTGGTAATTGTTTGTCAGTTAAATGTGAAATGTTAGCCAGATTTTGTTGAGCACAACAAAACTCATGGTTAAAAGTTTGTTTTGTTAGATCTTTCAATGCATAATGGTTTCAGTGAATTTGAGAATTGCCTAAATGTGATTGATAGCCAGCCTGACACAGAGAGGGAATGCTTTATTCTATGAGGACAGAAATTGTACTGGCTACTTTATAGATGTAAAAGCCATCCGGGAAAAGTTGTTATGTTGTTGAGAAGAACTTATTCTAGAATTTAGACTTGGGACTTCTTAAAATCATATGTTATTTTAATGTATGTGCTGTCAGAACTAGCAACAAGAAATCATATGGCACATAAGAAGTTATTAAAGTGCTTAATCTGTGCATGGGATTTAATAATACAGGTACTAAGATTTTGGTATTTTGCAAAAGAAGGAATTTCTAAACAGTGTTGTCTTTGACTAAGGTTATATGAATTGTTTCCCACCTAAATAGGTTAAGGGTATATGATATGAAAACTGTATGTCCTTAACAAGACAAATTTGACCAACCCTGAAATCAAGAAGGGCTTGTCATGAGGATTAAATATAATTCAGTATAGTACCTTTTCTCTACTTAAAATAATGATAAAGAGGAGAAGCCAGAAGAAATAATGAAGTAGTCCCAATAAGAGAAGATGATGAACTTGAAGTAGGTAAAGCAGATCAATCCCTTCCTACATTTTTTTTTAGGAAACAGACCCAGCCCCCTAAGGACTTCAAGCAGTTTATGCAGGCTGCAGACTAGATTCTAATTAGGTTAAGAGTGAGAATTAGGAAGGTCAGGAAACAAAAGGAACTTCAGGAATATCAAAGAGGTCAGGATGGAATGCAAGGTAACCTATAGCTAACTAGGGATAAGTGATTAAGTACATTTGGAAGTAAACAACCCCAGAATTACCTGAGGATTGTCCACTCATCACTGACCTCACATAACTGTGTTTGTGATAAGGTTTGTTTGATTGTCAAATCAGAACCTGTATGTGAAAGGAAATAACTTTGAATCTTGTAACTTATATGAGCTATCCTATAATGTCAGTCTGATACAGCTTCCAGTAGGAAAGGCTGTCCCAGCTGGTAGATTCTTTATTAATCAATAAATAATGGTTCTAATAATTGAATTTTTGGGGTGTCTGGACTCATTTTATGAAGTGCCCCACTTCAGTAAGAGTAATGGATAGAGATACTAGTTGATACTCTGAATTCTAGTGTGAAATAGATACAACAAATTATAAATTTGAATAATGTTGATGGAATTTAATCAGGTATGTAACAATGTTTTGAGCTAAAAGAAAACTAAACTGGAGGTTCTATTCTACTTTAGGCAGAACTTTGAGAGGAGTGCAGGTAAATGCTTTGAACTTCAGTTTGGTGACACACTGAAAGATTCTAAAGGACTTAATCAAAGTTATTTGGAAGTTGTGGAGTTCAAACTAAAATCCACTTAGAGTAAATTATTATGAAGGGGGTTTGATACATAAATCAAGCCAATCAGCCTTAGGATAAATTGTTCAGAAGCTATTAACCCCTTCTTTGCACACAGGAAGGAGAAAGAAGTGTTTATAATTGTTCCACAGTGATTCTTAGGGACTGAAATAGGGACCTCACAGAGTTGACAACCATTGTGTGATATAACTTAAAAATTAGCATATTTTAATTGTATATTTGGGAGGTTTTAAGATACTCAAGCAAGCAAACATTGTCAGCCATGTCTGCCCAAGTAGCTAGTTTGAAACTGTGGAATCTTAATGTAAACATTCCATGTCCAGAATTATAAAATGAGTTGAGTGATATGTAATTGATAGTTACCTCACATGAATTTTGGGAATATGTTGATTGATATTTTGATTATATTTTGATCTGTATAAAGATATAGGTTGCAAACAATAGCCAAGGAGTGGGTAGGACATTAAAAATGGCATATATGTGAAAAATGCTTGCTCAGAATTTTATGATTGTTATGTGAGTTGCTGCTAAAACATGTGTTTTAAGTATTGTTTGGATGTAAACAAAAGCTCATTGTAAACCTGACTGTACCATTGATTTTGTTCAATACTCAGTGGTAACCTCAGTTTACCAATTTGTTCTATGAACTGAAATTTATAATTGATGAGCACTATGCTAACGATGCAGTGGTTCAATGATGTAATCCTTTAAATCAGAATTCTTTTGGGTTACTGATTAGCAATTGAAGTGATACCAGGGGAAGGTTTGTTTGACTTAAGCAAGTCAGAGAAGGTGGGAAGGCATGAAGAAAGGGACTTTGATCTAAAGCCCATAAAGCTTGAGTATGGGGTTTTGTAAAGGAAGAATGGAAGTTGTGTTCTGCTTTATAAGCAGAGGGGTTTTGAAGGAAGAGAGAGAGAGAGAGAGAGAGAGAGAGAGAGAGAGAGAGAGAGAGAGAGAGAGAGAGAGAGAGAGAGAGAGAGAACATATTACTATGGAGCTACTCAATTCAGCACTCATGTTCTCTATTTCAGGTTTTGTGACTAAAGTGCGATATGTAAATTATTGCCAAAATATGTAAGAATAACTGTTATAATATAGACTCATAGGCTTTAAGGAATCCTTAGAGAGGGCAAATGGTCAGAAAAGCTTGTTTGAGGTATATGGTAATTCTTATTTGCTGATAAACAGAACTTCTTTCAGCTGAAATGGGTGAGACTTGTTTTTTAAGGAAAAAGGCTTCTGGGATCAAATGGTGACAAAGTATTCTAAGGCGAGAGAATGTCCTGGGATGGTTACAGAGACATATTCTGGGCTCACCCGTGAATGGACCTTTTCTGACCATCTAGGCTGTTATTCCTTGAGTGATACAATGATGGCGGATCCAGTGATAGCTTTGGCCTGTACGTGAAGCCCTCACTATGTGTCCCTTGGGACATGAGGAAACTTTTCCCCTGTTGGGCCTTTTCCTATGTGACAAATTCCCATAATCAGCACATAATGAAAATTATAAAATTAAAGTTTCCATTTCCCCAAACAACCTAATAGGTTAATAATTGAAAATTCTTAAATTGTTAGGGAACATACTTTGAGAAGTAGGTGAAGTTTATTAATAGATAGCTTGTATTTGTAGCCTTAATTTTCCACAGTTGAAGTTTGGATCTTGAGCTTGGAAATATAGCTCAAATCTTTTTTAATTTCCCCCAGAATCTGGGGTAAAGAAATCCATCTGAAAAATATTGTTACTCAAGTGTTTATAGATGCTTATAGTTAATGTGTACTTTGCAAAAGGGTATTCTTTAACAGAAATACATACCAACCCTGCAAACAACTCAGGAATCAGATTTCCTAAAGGAATCTATTCCTATCAAAAGATAATTTCTGAAGGAGTCTGTTGGCTACGATACCCAAATGCAAATGTGTAATATCAATTACTATTGTATTAATTTTCTCTGTTTCTATCTGATATTCTAGTTTTTGCTCCAGGCCTGGGGCACAACTTCTATCTTAGGGGCTGACTCTCCCCCTTGTGAACTGTCTGCCAATGGGGGAAGCAGTTGCTAGACATCCTTCAGATTTCCAAAGCAGGTCTCCACCTACCTAGGTCCCAGTCATTCACTGAGAGACCTTGTGTCCACAGCCTTTCCCCCCCGTTCAAGTTTTGGCTAAGCCCCTGTGGGATATGTGGACCTTGCATTTGTAACCTTGTCACTTCTCTAGTTGCTTCTAGGGTAGAAGCACTTCTGGGAGTCACAAAAATGCCCCTGTAACCTTGGCAAGTATTCTAGCCTGAACCCCTGGACATTGCCTACAGCCAATACCTCTCACCTCTCTCCTGACAATAGGCAGGGACAGCTCTACAACCATTCTCAGCTCTGATGAAGCTACAGAAAACTGAGACCATCACCCCTTTACCTTACATATTTGGAGAGGAGGGAGATGACAAAGGCATTGTAACCCAGAAACTTGGGCAGACTATTGTCAGGAAAATTCTTATGCTCCCTTGCATCCTCATGACTCCTAGCCTAAATATTCTTTGGTTTTATGCTGATCATCAGGGGCTAGTTCCATTCATTCTTAATTGCCTAGTAGCCTTAGTCAAGGATCGCATTAATACTGTCCAGCTATGGTCCTTCACCAGCAATATCAAACTCCGACTCCTACTGACTTATGGTCTCATGAGGAAGATTCCTCATGTACAGTAGAAGAAGTGGGGAATGAAGAGCCAGCTCCCAAACCCCTTCCTTCCTCTCCCTGACCCCTAACCCTAGGAGTTCTTGTCCCTCCCCCTCCTGACATATGCCAGGAAATGATAACACCTCAGCCCCAGGAGTTCCTGTTCACTCCCCCCACCCCAGGAATTCCTCTGCACTCCCCCTACCATAAAAGTGTATAAAAAGCCTGCGGACCCCAGACTCAGGGCCAGCCACTTTTAGAGAGCTGCACCAAAACTGCAGTTTGCTAATAAATCCCTCTTTTGTGTTACATTGTTGGTTATCATTTCATATTTGGGATCAATTCACCGGGCACTTCACAACAACCCCCTCCTTTCCTCCAAGAAAAATTCATTGTTTGAGTCTACTTGAAAAGTTAGAGTTAGGGGAACAGACTTCTTTAGATAAAATACCAGATATCCTTGAAGGATAGCTTGGTGGTGTAAAGATACCAGAGCAGACTCTCTAGTGTCCACCTCCATCCTCCAAGGATAATAGATTTCGTTTAGGCAAGAATAAAACAATGATTAGCAGGAAAAGTGACTTTCTAAACTTAACTCATTACAGGTTCTCTGAATTGCTGAACTAAATTCAGGCCAAGAGTCATGTCTTAGACACTTACAGGACAAAATGACTCATTGTACATAGGATCAATTAAAAATAAAGAATCAGGCTGCCTATTTCAGTACTATATTTAGAGACCTTGAGGGAAACATATGGAGAATGAACAACTTAAAATAAAAACTCAAAAACCTCTGACAAACAAAATAGAGGAAGAGAATTAAATAGAAAATCAAGGACACAGAAAGGAATGCAAGAATAAATTGAAATGTCTGAAAAATGGACATACATGAACAAAGGGTTTGATAATTTATAGCAATCTGGTTTTGGAAGCAGAATATAGAAAAATTAAGAAATTTTAGACAGAAAATATCATTCTAAAATTGTTTAAATTGATGACCTGAATAAACTATTTGGTCTCTCTAAGTCTTACTTTCTTCTTTAAGTGTAAAATGGATACATTGTGTATATACAAACCTTCCTCAGAGCATTATTATTTATTAATTATGGAATTTATGAAATAATATTTTTCACATTCTACAGATGTTTTTAATGTTTTTTATCTGCATTATACATGTATTAGCACATCAAATATATTCCTATATGATTAACTTTTATAAAAGAATAATCTTATAAAATCCAAATCCCCAAATAACAACACAAATTAAATGAAAAATAGTCATCTTTGATCTGCATCCTGACTCCAACAGTTCTTCCTCTGTAGGTGGATAGTATTTTTTTCATAAGCTCCTTAAAATTGTCCTGGTTATTTTTATTGCTAATAATAGCTTAGTCTTTCACAATTGATCATTCCACAATATTGCTGTTACTTCATACATTGTTCTTGTTCTACTCATTTCTCTTTTCATTAGTTCATGTAGGACTTTCCAGCTCTTTCTTAAATCATTCTGTTCATCATATTTTATAGAACAATAACATTCCATCATCATCATATTACACAATTTTTTCAGTCATTTCCCAATTGATGGATATCTCCTTAATTTCCAATTCTTTGCCACCACAAAAGAACTGAAACAAATAATTTTATACAAGAATGTCCTTTCCCCATTTTTGTGGGGATCTCTTTAGGATACTGGCCAATAGTTGTATTATTGGAACAAAGATTGTGCATTGCTTTATAGCCCTTTGAGCATAGTTCCAAAATGCCCCCCAGAATGGTTAGATCAGTTCACAACTCCACTAACAATGCATTAGTGAACCAATTATGCTGAATCCCCTCCAAAATTTATCAATTTCCTTTACTGTCATATTAGGCACTCTCATAGGTGTGAAGTGGTTCCTCAGAGTTTTGTTTTTTAGATTTGCATTTATCTAATCAAGAGTGATTTAGAATTTTTCATATGATTATTGATAACTTTGATTTCTTCATTTAAAAACTGTTCATATTCTTTGACCATTTGTCTTTTGGGAAATGCCTTGTATTATTATAAATTTGACTAATTTCTCACAAAGATTAACTCCTTATACTCACTGAAATTTCCTCAAATAAGTAAGCATTCAAGTTTATGCCAGAAGACTTTTAGTGATGAGGAATCTAATATTGAGACCCTAACATTTTGTGAAACAGAAAGATTATCACATGAAAGAATTATAGTTCTAAAGTTAAATAGTATGATCTTCAGTTTCTAGAACAATTTCATTTTTCTTTGTGTTACTCTAAATGGTTCTATTTTTCTATCTAAAACATACTAGGCAATTTTTGAGAATTTGACTTCTCTGGAATTTATTAAAGAAAAATACTTTATATCTTAATCACAGAGGTTTCTTATATGGAAGTGTATACTTTTGAACAATCAGTGTTCCATTTTTGGAATATTATAGATAATTTGCATATCATACAATGATTGGTTGAAGGATATGATGGTGATATCTAGAGGGGGAAGAAAAAAAAGAGTACATAATAGCTACTTAGTGTAGTGCCCAGAATTTTAACCAAAAAATAAAATGAGAGCCTTTCTCTAAACATATCTTTTATTAATAGTGGTATGCTATCTATTAATAAAGGAGAGATTAATGGTGTGCCTCCATTTGAGTAAACAAGGGCCAGCAATGTTGTCTTTTATGCCAAGTTGTGTCTTCCTTCTGTGGACCCTGACAGTATACATCATTTGGTTGTCTCCAGACTTTCCCATTTGATGAATATTTTAACGAGGTGGTGTTAGAGTTCTTAGCACCTCCTCTTTTACTTCTTCCTCAGGAAAGAAAAGACTACTTCTGACATAGATCCCTATCACTTCACTACAGTTAGGGAAATGGCTTTCATATGTGACTGATATGCCCTCCTTGGCACTTAAGAATTAGAATGTTATCTGCTTTATGAAACCCAGTTTCCTCTAGCAATCTTTGACCAGAAATCAATCCTTCCCTGGCTAAAATCACTTTATTATAGACCTGCTCTATTCAGATCTTGATAAGGCTAAAAAGGAAGGACAAAAATTTTAGTTGTGGTTTTTGTTTATAGGATAAACAAAAATTAAAAATCCCTTCCCAGAAAAATGCCTTTGTGGGAGCTAAGAGTAATTATCCCTTGAGGAACTGTCTGACCTTTAGGGTTTGAAGACTAAAAAATGGATGGATTCACATAGAAATATTGGGAATAATAAAATCCCACAATAATTTTTCACACATTTAGTGTTTTAAGGACAGTCATGTGCAGAAAATTGAGTTGTTCTTGGCTCTAAAATGTAGAACTAGCAACAAAAAGATACATATTTTTAATGACTTCTCCTAGCATTTGTGAGGGTCTCTTCAGCTGGGTTTTAAGGAGATTATCAATTGTAAAAGACTCTCCATATATCAGAATAGGGAAATTTGTAATCTTGTCAATGCCATATTAATTAAATTGTTAACAGAAATTAAAAATTCTACATTGCCTATTTGTACTTTGTTCTCAAATTTAGGGAAGGCCTTACAAAGTTTTGTCCTTTTTTATATGATCTTAACTTTTGTTCAGTCCTCAGGTTTTATTGCACCATCTTGGTGCATTTTGATATTTAAATCACTACTACCTGTCTTTGGAAGGAAGTTCTAAGAGACTTTTCTTATTTATTTAAATTTCATTTCTTTGCTTTAAACACACTTGGAGACAATCCAACAGTTTCTCTTTGCCAATGAAATCTATTCATTTCTCTCCTTAGCATTCAAATGTCATTTAAAAAAATATTTTGTTTGCTGAATTTTTTAACATATTTGTAAAAAGCAGATATTCATAGTGATACCAAATGAATAAAAAAATTAGGACACTATTTTTGATCAAGGGAAAAATATTCATTTTGGGTGGCATAGGGTCCCCTGGATACCTCAAGTTTCTAGAGGAATCTCAGGTCAAAAGAGTACATGAGGCATTCCTTGATCCTGGACCCCAGGAATGCTAGTGGTGGAAGAAAGTTGACTCTGCTGACAACTGCACTGTGAAAGAGAATTCTTTATTCTCTTTGTCTATTTTGAGTTAATCAATCAAGAAACCCCTACTTAACACTTTGTTAGCCACCCAGTGAGAGAATTCACAAGTTGTTTACTTATAGAGCTGCACTCTTTTATCACAATCAGTCAGAAACTTGTGAATCCTTTGATAAGAGTTTACAACGTCAGAGGATGATAGGTGGATGCCACAAACACTGCCCTGCTGGGCAGTGCTAGGCAATTTGGAAACTGTGATTGGCCCCTATGAATAGGGGAAGGGACAGGAGGTGACATGGAAAAAGGACCATAAAAAGTCCAAAACTCATGTCCTTGGGACTTCTCCTTCGTACTCTTTTTCTTCCTCATAAATAAAAGCTGCTAACAGTTTTTTTTTTTCTGGCTTGGGTGTAATATTTTGAATTTGTGACCACAACATTGAATTTGTAACTCTCTTATTTAGTTGAAACCCCAATTTAACCCTTACAGCATAAACAAAGGTTTCCCCTGAGATACATTTCCTTCTGTTTTAGATGAATTTCCCCCAGTTTTATGATGAGGGTTTAAGCAGAGATGTATGTTTTCTGTTTGCACTTCAGATATCATTAGATTCTCAGATACGGAACTCACTTTATGATCAGGGGTTAATATGTCATAAACAATATATACCTGTGCTTCTACCCAGACACCAAGGCACCTCACATGGGAATATCCCCTAATCTTCCTTGTTTGTCACCCTCCCCACCTTCCTTTCTGGGTCATATCCCATAATCTTTGTTCCTTTAAGATATAAAAATCCTTCTCCCAAGAGGAGGCACACTTCGCCTGCACCTGCCTCCTGCTCATTCACTCTCTAAGTTCTATTTTTTAAGATTTGTCCAAGCCTGGTAATTCTTTAAGTGGATTCCCTTCCAAAGCAGAAAATATTGAGTTCTCTCACAACAAGAATCATCTGTCTCCATACAGACTCCATATAAACATAAGGGAATAGTAAAGACATAAAATGTCACAGGTCTAGACTAAGTGTCATCAAATAAGGTAAGTAAAACAGCTCATTTTTCAGTAAATTATCTTTTTCAAGAAAATAATAACCCTTTATATTGATTCCTTTTATGGAAACATATTTCAGTGTATGTAGTCAAATCTAGCCACTCATCTGCCTCATAAATATTAATTTGTAGCTAATTAGTCTTTTAAAAAATTGTGCTACACATGTCTGGCCCATCAAAGCATACATGCTAATTATAAGTAAAAGCATCTTCCTTGTCTTCATAAGAAAATGATAGTTTAATCTTAGGACTGTCACTTCTCATTGAAAACGATGGTGTCTGACAGCATTGTGTCAAAGGGAGCTTGTCAGTGTAGGGTACTTCAAAGACTTTCAGGTTCCTAATTGACAAAACAATAAAACAAAGAGACAATCAGTAGCTAAGTGAATAGCTCCATTTGTGTGCTTTTCAGTTGGGGCTCTCAACACTACAGAAAACCATTGCATTCCAATGGTAATTTATACTCTTCAAATGGACAAAATCTTCAGTCACTGGCCCAGACACTGTCTTTTGATTACTCTCTATATGCAAAATTATCACATGGTATATCAGAGTAATAACATGATATGATTTTAATAACTTAATTACTCGAACTTAATTACCAATAGATGTAAAAAAGAATAAATTATCATACTATGTTTTTCTGTCTATAGCATGTGTTCAAATGCTCTACCTCTATGAGGAAAGAGACCTGGATTTTTATAAAATATAATTGAAAACAAAAGAGTCTTGACTAATGCCAACAAGTTGGACTTTTTTTTTTTAAACCCTTACCTTCCATCTTGGAATCAATACTGTGTATTGGCCCCAAGGCAGAAGAATGGTAAGGGCTAGGCAATGGGGGTCAAGTGACTTGCCCAAGGTCACACAGCTGTGAAGTGTCTGAGGCCAGATTTGAACCCAGGACCTCCTGTCTCTAGGCCTGGCTCTCCAACCACTGAGATACCCAGCTGCCCCCTAAGTTGGATTTTTTTATATCAAACATCACTTGGATTCCTAAAGCTACCAAATGGTGATTTGGAGCAAGGGTAAGCAAAAGGTTTTGCTCTAGGAGCTAGTGAAGGGGGTCAGGGAACTGGGTGATTTTTCTTCTCAAGACATGTATTATGTATTCATCTATGTAGTTGTCTTGTCTGAGACTTCTTGATTGACCTACTATCCAAAAAGTTGTTGGAAAGCTGGAAGCATTTTGAAGGGGAGAAAGTTTTATGAGTGAAGGGAGATTTATCTGTGACTATTTTGAAATTTCATAAAAGTATTTACAGTTTGCTGAAAATCAGCTTGCAGATTCTAGAATCACTTTTTTCCATTATTTTAAAGACAGCTAAATTGGATCAAATTTCTCTGTTTTCCCCATCTCTTGTCTCTCCCTATAGTCAGACTCCCACCAAGCTGTATATGGGCATGACTGACAATGCACATTCAAGAAGAGCACTCTGCTAAAATTATTATTATTTTTACTATATTATTAAAACAATGGTGTCTGAAGCACATTGGATTTGAATTAAAAAACAACAAAAACAAACGTGTATTCAAGTCTTATTTCTAACAATTTATTATAAACTGTGTGACCTTGGACAAATCATTTGCCAAACTTCTATTTTCTCATCTGTAAAATTAGGACAAAAGCATGTGCCTTAGCTACTTACAGAGATATCACACAAATAGATAATATGTGAAGCATAATGTAAATATAAATGTCAAATGTATATCCACAAACCTCTGGATTTGCATATAAAGGGAATGGATTATAGTTGAGAGAGGATTAGCTGGAAACAGAAACACAAAGGTTCAAATCCTGTTCTTAACATATTCTGGTTTTGTGAATCTGGGTAATTCGTTTATATGACTTGAACCTGTGATTCCACTTGAATAGGGAGTTCTTGAGAAGCAGACTTTTCTCCTCTGCTGCAGATGAGCAGATGCCTTTAATGTGTAGCCTTAGAAAGCTTCTTTGGTCTCTATCAGGTCAAATCATTTGTCAGGACCATAAGTCAATAGTTTCAGGAGCATGATGTGATCTACCTTTCTTATTCTGAGGCCCCTTCTCTGAGTCTTTACATCATAATGCTATATTTAAAAAAAAAGACTTTAGCACACACATATATACTAGTCAGAGAATATACAAAGTTTTATTGTTTTGCCTTTCTTTTTGTTTTTTTGAAAGGACTATTAATGATACAGCCTAATAATGAGTAAAAATGCATCATTTCCTTTATTTAGCTTGATACACTTTTTTTTACAAACACATACACAAATATATACATAAATGGATGTATATATACCTAAATATATATGTGCAGATATACATACACACACACATACATATAGCCTGGGTATGCAAAATAAAAAAAATAACTTATTTTTGCGATAATGATGCTAAAGAATGTTATCTTCTTTTAAGGTCTATTTTGCTCTTTACTGAGCCTTATCCTATTGGGTATTACTCTCTAGTGCTCACTAACAGGTCATAGGATCTCTGCTCTTCTCAAATCTTTGTTTTAGCTTTTCTTTAACTGCTTCAGGGACACTCAATACTCTCTGTATTACCTACCCCTTATGCATCCTGTGGTTAATAAGTTTCTCTTCTGCAGAGGAAAGCAACAGGTTTTTTTTCAGCCAACTCTTTCAACCAACAACTATGGAGATTTATCATGCAGTGGTTATGGAGCTCCTTCCTTCATGTAGGTGCTAAAAAAGGGTATAGATGTTCGATTTAATATTTCTGCTCTTTGAATTATTCTTTTTTTCTAATTTGTTCTTTATTGTCTTCTCTGAGTACTTCATGTCAAACTTTATCCAAATTGCAGTCAGAGATCTATTTTGGTTCCAAGGGTTTTTCATCAAATCCCCAGCCTCTCATATCGCCTCCCTCCAGGCAAGGCTGTGGTCTCCTGAATGGAACTAGAGTGTAATAGTGGAACTGTCTCCCTGTACCAGTCTTGTCGTTTGACAACGGTTAGCTGTTGGAAGAAAGCTAATACTATTGCTGATATTTATTACACTCCTCATTTCTCCTCCCCAGAAACAAATCCTAGCATGGCCACTCTAGCTGGTCTTTCCACATGCAGATATGATCACCGCTGTGGGGGGTAGAGGTGTACCCCTGGGGTTCGGGAAGGATATCTTTCACTAGAATGCAAGACTCTGAAACTTAGCTTAAAACTAAAGAGAGAGATTTATTTATTTGTAATGTTAAATTTTTTGGCCAGCAAGACAACATGAGTGGAACAATCTTGGAGGTTGCTCCCAGAAAGCCTCCATTCTGGGGTTTATATATTCTTCTACAGCAGTGAGGACTTGACTCTGGAGCAAGGGGTTCAGGGGAGGAGTTTAGATGGAGGGCATGGGGGTGGTTCTCCTGATCTGGAGGATGAATGAATGAGATGTGTCTCTTTTTCCATCTCAATTCAATGGGCAACAAAAGGATGGTAATCTCCAAGGTCTGGTGTTTTGGGAGGACCTAAGGGAGTAGAGGAATTTCCCTGATAATAGTTTGCCCAAGTTTCTGGAGGTTCAATGCCCATGCCAATCACATTGAAATATACTCTCTCTTAATACTGTCAAAAGCTAGCAAAATCACCATTTCTAGGCTTATTTCTGCCCTCAAATACTTTAAAATGACCATTCCCCCCCACCCCCAGTCCTTCTAGAAAAAATACAAATTGGCATTTAGGTATCTTCAAAATTGGGTCCCATCCATATTTTTAGACTTATTTCACAAACTCCTCTTCTTGAACTTTACTTTACATTTCAGACAAAGTAGACTTCTGTGTGTTCCAAAGAATCAAAATCACATCTCCTGCCTTTTCTAGTGCATCCTCAAAGGCTATCTCCCTTGTCTAGAATAGAATCATTTTGATCTTTGGCTCTTTAAGCATTTATGAAATTCCTACTGTCCATGAGGCACAATATTTGAGTGCTTACATATGTGCAAAAATTTGCATCAGTGAGGATGCAAAGATAAAAGGAAAAATATTTCAGACCTATTAAGCTTAGATTCTTGGTCAGGCAGCTATCTCTAATGTCTGTAAAGTTAACTGAGTAGAAGAGAATCTGAAGACAGAATGAGATATAAGAGAAAAAGTGTTAAGGAAAGACTCATCATAAAGTAGTGCTTCAAGGAATCTTAAGGAATTCAAAAAGTAGAAGAGAAGAAGGAGTATATTCCTGACATGGGGAAAAGTCTGTGTCTAATCAGGAAGATAGAAGTTGAAAAACCAAATTTAGGAAAAAAAAAACAAGGAGTTGAGTCTGTTTGGAAGATGGAATGCATAAAGGTGATCTGAAATAATTTTTAAACTATAGTCTGAGCTTTCTGTGGAAGAGTGAAAGATTTAAAATCCCAATTTAAGAATTTTGTGTTTTAGAAGAGAGGCAATGAAGAGTTGCTGATGTTTCTTGAGAATGCCCATGTGTGTGCTAGAGGATGATTATTTAACCAGCTGTGAACAGGTGAGACTGAATAAGGGAGAGATAGAAAAATGAAGATACCAATGAGAAGGATGAAACTGCAATAGCCCAAGTGACAAACATATGATGAGAGCCAAAATTAGAATACTGACCATACCAGTGGAATTAAGAAAAAAGATTTGGAAAATTCTATGAAGATAGATTTGACCAAGACTTCTTTATTTTTTAAATAAGATAGATATAGGGCATCACTTCATTAGATTTATTTGTATATAAATTAGGTCTCCTTCATTCTCTTTACTATTTTTATTAGAATATGATAAGATACTAATGGGCAGAAGCTTTATATGCTGTCTTTTTATATCCCAAACTAGTCACCACTTTGAACAGAGTGACAACTTAATTAATGTCTGTGGAATTCAAGTTCATAGTAAACTAAAAAAAAAGCATTTTCACAGCTGATAGACATCAATTTATCTCAGAAAAGTAGTTTTGTACTTCACAGACTAAGACAATTTCAGGAAGAGCACAGTTCTATTACTGTACATTCTTATCCTCAACCAGATGTCAACTAATTCTTGCTAAAATATTGATAAAGGCTTGATGTGTAACCCCCTTTGGTGTATATGGATATGTTACTGGAGGTTCTTTCAAAACAATTTTAATTAATTCATTTGGCATCTAATTTTTGAATATTTACTGTATATTTTTCAATAAAGAGGATATGTAGATTAGTAAGTACCAATTTGCCTAAGAAAAGCAAGTCTTCTTTACCTAGAGCTTCCTACCCTGTGGAGATTGCAGGTTTGGATAAAAATGAAAAAGTAATATTTATTACAATATACAATAGCAATATTCACATACACTTTTGGACCTATAAAATGGAACATATTTAATGCAACATATTTAAACAAAATAGCTTGTACAATATTAACAAAAGTAGAACTTGTATATATTTTGTAATTAATACTATTGTGCCATAAGGAAGGATGAACAAGAAGATCCTGCTCTGGAATGATACAAAATGAAGTGATCAGAACCAGGAGAATATTGGACACAGTAAGATCAATAATGCATGATGATCAGATGTAAATGACAACTTTTATCAGGGATGTAAGGATAGGACGACTCCAAGGGACTTATGATGAAAAAAGGTTGCCACCACCACCAAAATAATTGATGACTGAAGCATGCCATTCTTTATTTATCTCCTCCATGAATTTTTCTTTAGTGTAAGCAATAAATGTCTTCTTTCACAACATGAGGAACATAGAAAAATGTATTGTATTATATTCATATATATACATATATATATACACATAGATAAAACCTACCATTTCTAGGAGGGATAAAAGTAAAAGGAATGGAAGAATATAGATCCCATAATGTCATTGGTTATTAAGAATTATATCAATGCAATTTTTAAATTAAAAAACTGATTCTATAAAAGAAGAACCAATTAGATGGCTAAGTTGGACAGATTTGTTTATGGAAATGGAGAGGTTTATTATGGTGATTTAAAACCAGGTCTTTGCCACAAAAAAGTACAAAAGAATCATCTTTGTTGAGAATAGACTTGGTGAACAATGCAGATTATTCAAGCAAATGGTAGAAATTATGCAATATATCACAGCATGTTGTAAATATTTTGTACCTTTCAGTTACCTCACAAGACAAAAGATGTGTAATAAAAGCTCAATATTTTTCCTGTTCTGAGAAAGGCAAAATCCCTATACAACAAATAAGATTACGGGTCTAACCTGCAATGTCATTTATTTATAGTACTCTCAGGTAAGAAACTATATTAATGTACATCCTCTTCTCTCCAATGTATAATCATAGAGATGTACTCAGAGCACTGATAAGTGAAATGAATTGGCCAGGGTCAAATGACCAATATAAATCTGATTGTGGACTTGAACACAAGTCTTCCTGCTTTCAATGCCAGTTTGCTATCTCTTATGAACATTATCTTTATACTTTAAATGCTTACCTTAAAATAGCCTATATAACTGAGACAACCAATTGGGCCACTATTGCAGATTGAAATGTTGTCCTCAGTTGTCTAGAAAAAAATGTCGATTCATAAAAACTTTAGGATAGTATTTGCAGTTGAAGCAACTTCTTCAAATATTCAGAATCTCAGAGCTACATGAAATTAAAAAAAAATAGATTGTTACATAGAAGGAGAGATCATAACCATGTGGGATTAGGAGAAGATACATCATATCTGTCTAGTTTCCTAGTGGAGTGGGTACAAGGATACTTTCAATGAGTTGACAAACGATAAAATTGCATCCTAATACATTTATTCAACTACAAAAAAAGCAATTATTCTATACACCTATAAATAGTATATGTGGAACATTAGACATTAAAATTATCAAGATAGCAACTTGTTTTAGGATATTTAGGTGTGTATTCTTTATAAAAGATGAGAAGAAAACAATTATAATAATTCACATTTATATTTTAAGTTAAAATATATAAAATGCTTTTCATATAATATCAGCATACCAAAAATCTTCAAGGAGCCAGTGAATGAATCCTAAGTAGTAGAACTTCATATAAACTGAAGATAAGTATTTAGGGGAAGATGAGTCTTTCCAGAATTCATCAAATCAGATAGCTAGGTGGCCACCTATTTGTTCATCTAACTTTGATAACCATAGAATCTGCTCAGTTTTTCTATCATCCATACATGAAGCTTTGTGCTACACTGTAGATTCATCTATCTCAATTTACTTGGGAATTAATTCATTTAATTAAATAAATTTAAGGAGAAAGGAACCTAGTGAGGCCATTTAATCTAGCTCCATTATTTTATAGAAAAGGCTCAAAGAACTTAAGTGATTTACCTAGAGATACATAACTAAGTTATCATCAGACAGAGTCTGCTTTTCCTCTCTCCTTCATATCAGTGGCTCAATTTCAGTCTATACAGAGTCTAAGAGATGAAATTCACATGCTAAAATTCCCCTTCATTGATCCAGATATTTATAGAGAAGAAACTTTTTTCTAAGCCACTCTTTCCTCCTCTGTAAAATGGATATGTCAATACTTACATTACCTACATCACAATGCTATTTTGATGTAGACCTCAAAACACTATGTGAATCTGAGTTATTCTTTTGGAAGTTAATGAAATGAAATCTCCTGTATCCTAACACATGCTTCCACCACTGCAGTTGTCCCCTAGCAGGATAAATAAATGGGTCAAGAATTGATGAATGTAGACTATGTATTGTAAGACTTAGTATGGAACAAATGAAGTAGACATAAAAATTCATTATGGACTTACACACTGGAATGAATGTATCTATTCTTGTGGACTGATGCACACAGATATCTTAGCAATTGTTTTCTGGTGTGAATCCTACAATATCTGCACCTTAATTGTTTTCCATTTTACCATTTGTAACTTGGTTTACCATCATTCTTCTCATTATTCTACTTTGTTACAAGATATTTGCCAATACGATAGTACCAGAAGGAAAAAAATAAACAAGTGGGAATTGTTTGAAACTGTTATCTAATGGCCTGAAATACTTAATTACTTATTAGATAAGCGACACATTTCTTAAAATATAGCTAGGGAGGTGTATTGGGTTTTTAATAGATTAACTCTAGGTCAATACTATATATCATTGCTGTAGATTTGATCAAGTTTGGGACCTTGGAACTTACAGTATCTTTAAAGTGTTTAATTTGCCAGGAAATAACATAATAGTAAATAGAGAAATTGGCTAAGCGATCCAAAAGCATCATTATTAGTCCTGAAATTTAAATCTAGGAGACAGAAATGAACAGGGAAAATAGTCTCTTTCTGAGCAACATGAGAACTGTATGGCCATACATGAGTTAAAATCGTAAAAAATAAACAGAGTGACCTTATGAACCATCTTCATAGTATTTTTTTAAATGGCCATTTTGAACTTTGAAATGCTTTTTTGTTTATGTTTGGCCAGTTGTAGTGAGGATTAAATGAAATAACATGAGCAAAGCATTTTATAAAGTATTCAATCAATACTATAGATGTTAGCCATCATCATTATGATTTTTATTATAATAAATTTTTCAATCTTACATGTCAATAAATTAAAAAAAATTGTTTTCTGATATTCTGTAATCCATGTCCTCTCCTTCCCTCCCATGTCTACTCCCTCCCCCAAAAAGGCAGGTGATATGATAATAGGTTATGCATATATACTTATATATATTTCCATGGTTGTTATGTTCTAAAAAGAGGCACATATTGCTTATAGTAGAGAAAAATTCATGAAGGATATAAACTAAAGAATGGTATATTTCAATTTGCATTTGGACTCTTTCTGTTATCTTCTATCGTTATCAGTCTCTTAGGATTGTCCTGGATCTTTGCCTTGTTGATAATAGTTAAGTCATTCACACTTGATTATCAGACATTATTGTTGTTAATGTCTATATCATCATAATTATTATCAATTTTGTAATGATGATGAAGTCTCATCAGTAATTGTATCTACAAGTTGGGCAAAGCTCCTACCAGGGAGACCCCTAGAAGTCAAATAGAAATTGGGGAATATTAAGGATTATTCTGAACAAACCTCTAAAGTGCCACGATATACCTGAAAAATAAAGTATACTAGGGGTTTAGTTTGGTGACTCAATGGATTGAGGCTAGGCCTAGAGATAGTAGGTCCTGGGTTCAAATGTGACCTCAGACACTGCCTAGCTGTGTGACCAAGGGCAAGTCAATTAACCCTCCATTGCTTAGCCCTTGCTGCTCCTTGGTCTTACACAATATTGATTCTAAGACAGAAGTTAAGGGTTTTTTAAAAAAAGAAAGTATACTCATTATTGCAGTTATATTATAATTATTAGGGAAAACAAACTAGAATGAATATGAATATAGGAGGGAAAATTACTTCCTTCGAATCAAGTTTCATTTTATTTTATCTCAGTAAAAATTTTCTCTGTAAATCAGACTTGTGAGGCATTCACAGGAAATCAGCTTTTCTTTTTTATTTTGTTTGCATCAGATAAACAATCATCTTCATGACCCACCTAAAAAGGGAACTCAGGAATACTCATAGATTGTAACCAAATGAATGACTAGGCCGATTTAGGATTATTTGATATAATAGACTATTACATTATTCTGAATCACAGGATGAATTTAGCAAATAGTGCACATTATTATCTTATTTCTAGTCAGAGTATCACAGAATTTGAATGGATTGAATATGCATTCTTTTGATATGTATTTCTAGTTGCAGGCTCAGAAATAAGATTGTAGTCTTTTTTCTGTTCATTTTTAAAATCTTTCCTAATGCTATTTAGATGAATAATATAAATGCAATTTAGGGCATTTGCTCTCCTGCCAAGATATAGTAAGTTCAATGAAATTTTATATCTTTTATCTGACTATAGATTTTGTTGAAAGAGGAAGAAAAGAAAATTTGGATTCCCAAACAAAACAAACTAAAACCCTCAAAGAAAACCATATAGATTTTTTAAAATGAAAACTACTACTAAGGTTCAAACTGATTTTGAGTTTATTTTATTCTAATCTAGTGGGACAAACTTGATTTTATACTATTTCATCTTAGCCAATTATTGCTGATGAAATGTAATCTTTTTCTCTCAGGTACTCTGTTCTGCAGCTAATTTTCAGGATTCCCTGTAAATTAACACCTCTTTAAACCTTTCAAATCTTAAAATCCTAGAAAAAATTCTAAGAAGCATTTACAGGTATCCCCATAGTAGTGAAAATTCTATAAAAAGGAAACACTCTTGAGGTAAATATTATTTTGTGACTTATCACCCTAAATTTTCAGCTCAAGAATCATTATGTCCAAGTTCCTTGTTTTACACAGAAGGAAATAGAGGCCCAGAGAGGTAAAGTCAAGTATATGTCAAAGTTTTCATTTAAAGTCTTTTATTTTTTTCATTCCTCCTTGTCCTCCAAAATTTTCTACTCTTGTGCTCTTTCACAAACTATAGACTTTTGGTGAAATCTCAATTTTATTATTAGTTTTTTCAATGTAATTTAAGTATTTCAAATTAGTTTAACTATTTTTTTGGGAGAAATGGCTGATTTCAGGCTGGCTATACATCAACAAAATATGGAAAGAACCATCGTTAAAGTGATGGGAAAATATATGAGCAAACAATTTTTTTTTTTTTTTTTTTTTAGCTTTTTCACATTTATTGCCCAGATACGTTTAAAAAGTTCATCCTTTAATGTAATATGGCAATAGCCCTAATACATCTGTAAACAGAATATTACTAAAAAAGATTTAAATTGGCATGTAAAATACTATGATTATGAATGCATGAAATTATTTAATTTTAAAGCATCTTAACATAACCATGTATAACTATGTACAAAACATACATAAATCTCAATTTAAAACATCTGAAAGAGGTAATTCCAAATCACACAAGACATAATAAATATAGAGCTTGCTTTGTTAAAAATCTACATTGTACATTCAAGTAGAGGCAAAACTTCCAATGCCAGTTACACTTGGGACAAAATTAAACATTTACAATAATTGGTTTCCTAAAAGTGCTACTTTTATTCTGCAAAAAGGAAATGCTCCTTCTAGTGCTTCGATTTCTATCCAAAATGTCTCTACATTCTTTTATTCACAGAACCATATGCTTCTGTTACTAAAAATCCAAAGCTTTTATGTTGTTTTCAACAGGTAACATTTCAGTTCTTTGGAGAACAGAGGGGAGTGAGAACCAACAACTCGGACGACAACCTTTCTTAAAACAAGGAAGTATAATCAAGTTCATGCCACTGGGCATCTCGGATGCACTCGCGTAGCCACGCCGCCACAGGAAGCCCTCGGCGTGCTCTGCGGGGGAGTGCGCACAAGTCAAGGGCGTGAAGCCGAGCAGCCCCCTCCCGCGAGCCCCGTCGACGCCATGCTCCATGTCTGGCCTGTACACCCCCTTTCAATCTGACATGGTTTAGTGTCTTCTGTAGCTGCATTCAGTCGACTGCTTGAACTGTGGGGAAGCCCGTTAGCATCGCTAGGTAGCGTTTACTTCGATTTGAACTTCCTTTCCAAGATGAACTCAACCCTCCGACCATCTTCCCAGGCCAGTTCACCAGCGGGCTGGGTGGAGGCAGGCGGGCAGGGCGGCGGCCCTCCGGTGGTGTCGCAGCAGCCCCGGCATGCTGCTGTCTCTTCCGCTGAACGGGGACCCGCCGATGGGAGGCCGAGCTGGCTGCAAGCTGTCCACAGAGGCTGGGGCTCCCCAGAAAAGCACTTTACATTCTCCAGGGCATCACATGAAGCAGCATCACCATTTCTAGTGCTCGACTCAGGTCATCCAGAAACACAGGAAAGTTTTCTCTTTATTTGAACTAAAAGGACTGACCCACTGAAGTCTTTGGTAAGTCTAACACTTCACCTAAATATCCTACAATACTTTTCAACAGAAAGTTTTTATTATAAAGTTATCAGCAACAGTCTAGAACATTTCTCTTCAGACTTAATTTTGGCTTTCTTAGATATTATTTATAAATGGCATAGAAGAACGAGCCTTGTATTTGGAACTGGAAGATATGAGTTCAAATCCTGCCTCTGCTCCTACCAGGATCTCTCCAGCATTCAGTGTCATGCAGTAAAATGAGGTATTTAGGCTGGGGGTTCTCTAAGGTCCCTCTCTCAGTTCCACACTCTACGACACAGTCTTTAAAGAAGCGCCAAGGCTCCAAATACAAAGGAGGGGACAAGGGGGGAACAGGGCAGCTAGGTAGCAACAGTGGATAGAGGCCTGGAGTCAAAAGGACTTGGGTTCAAATCTGGCTTCAAACACTTTCCATTTACATGACCCTGGGCAAGTCACTTAACCCTATGTGCTTAAAGTTAGTACTAAGGCAGAAAGTTTTGTTTCGTTTTTTTTTTTAAAAGGGCCACCTAGGGGGCAGCTGGGTAGTTCAGTGGATTGAGAGCCAGGCCCAGAGATGGGAGGTCCCAGATTCAAATGTGGCTTCAGACACTTCCTAGCTGTTATGACCCTGGGCAAGTCACTTCACCCCCATTGCCTAGCCCTTAGTGCTCTTCTGCCTTGAAACCAACATATATAGCATTGGTATGGGATTAAAAATAATAATAATAATAATTAAAATGGGCCATCTTTATGATTAACACTAACTTCTTAATCTGCCAATAAATATTACAACAAATACACAATTGGACCTCCCTGAGATACTGTCCTTGAGCTCCATGACATGGTAAATTAAATCACCTTAAGGATTTTTTTAGGTCATTCAATAATGGGATGCCACACACAAGAAGATTTAAGACACTTTAAGAAGTAAAGTTATATTAAAATTGCAGTATAGTTCCATTTTATAAATTCTTTTTACAATCTTATTCTAAAAAACTACTTTTTATGATTTTGTCCTAATTTCATAGGCCCCTAAGTATGAAAGAAGGGAGTAATATCCATTTCACATTTTTTTCATTATGTTGGCTTTCAGAATAGCCAGAAGAAATATTATGTCTTTTCTTTGTGATGTGAACAATACTAATCAAACTCGGAGATAATTTTGAAGGAGGCTAAGTAAGCCGCCAATCCTGTTTTGTTGTTGTAATAAAATTTAAAATTTCCCACTAAAGGGAAGCCTTTAATTTTAAATTAAGTAAAACTATGCTTAACAACAACAATGGCTACACAGTTCCTATTGGTCTCTCCAGACAGAAGAGAATTCCAAAAACCTAATCTCTGGGCTCATGTTATTTCCATTTTGACTGATAATCAGTTGCATTTCCACTTACTTTAAATTCTTATTTTGTATTTAGTTAAGATCAAACAAATATTAAAAGAAAATTTTAAGTCTTAAAGACTGTCTTCCTCAAATTACCAATTTCCATTTTTATGATAACTGACTGAAGCCTCATGTTTTTGCTAACATTTTGAGCAAGCATTTTCCATTTTTCCCATTTGTAACTGCACTTTTTAGGTTCTTTTAGAATCTCACTTTTTAAAAAAAAAATTATCAAAAAATACTAAGAGCTCTTTCCCTCCCCCACCCCACTGGTATTTCTTCTTTTAAAGAAAGCCGCCAGTCAATCCCCTCACTCCTTATTTAGGAGGAGACTGCTCTCACTCAGATCCCCTCTTCCCTTCAATCAGAATGCTCCCCACAGCACCCTAGTTTCTGTTCAGAGTGGTTTGTACCCCACACTCACCTCTTTTCTAAGGCTCAGGACATAGCAGTCAGCTTTCTCCCTAGTACCAATTTCTACCAGCAGTTGTCTCTGCTACAACTTCCCTACCTTCTCTTTTGCTTTGATCATTCTTTCCCTCTAGCATATATCAGGCATTTTCTTACCAGTCCATTGGGAAAAAGTCCAACCCAAAGCATAGTAAATGAAGTCAAAGAACAAACAGAATGAAAATCTTAAAAAGTATCTTAGGTTGAGATAAGGGGAAAAGGTAGGGAAATCTAAAATTACACATCATCCTCAGACTGACTCTTCTTCACCAAGCAAATTTAGTAGATTGATGTATGTTCCTTGTCTTCCTATTTTCTGATATATGTTGAACTGTCTGGAAAAGTTCTGAAGTAGAAGGGGAAGCAGGAAGAGATTTAGTGATTTTAGATGTGCATACTGAAGGCTCGGAGTGCAGTGTTAGATTGTCCTGATCAGAACTTTCTGAGAAGGCACTTTGAGGTTTCCCATTTTCTGAGTTCTTATGGTCAAAGGAAGTCATGGTTAAAAACTGTTGCTTTAGCCAACCAGCTCGGTCTTCTTCAAAGGCCTGTCTCTCTAGTCCTAGTCGGATAGCAGCTTCAGTAAAACTCCGTCTTTCTTTATCAAAGTTCTTTTTTTGTTCTTTAAATAAGGCCCATTCTTCTTCAAGACGCTCTTTTTCTTCCAGTAAATAACAATCTTGTAATAATGAGGAGGTGTCATCATCACATGCAGTGAACTGCTGCTGTAAAAGCTGTTGCTGAGTCTGGATCATTTCTTTACACTGCTGAATTTCCAACTCCAGTTTTTCAGTTTCTTGCTCATGATCCTGTCTTGAGATAACTTCTTCATCCTTAAAGCCTCTTAAATGCACCCTTGATACTTGATTATCAAGTTTTTCAACATGACTTTTCAAAATCCGCCACTGTTTCCTAATGCTATTAGTAAGTTGCTCTCTCACAGTTTCACAAGAGAGTTCCCACATATTTTCTTTACTTAGTTCTGAAGTATCTTCTTCAACATCTGACAGTACAGTCCCTGAACTGTCTTCAGCTTTTTCTTTAGGTTTTTGCTTTTGTGGTGTCAAAAGAGAAATCATTTCCTTTTTCATTTGCTGAAGGACTTTCTTGAGTTCAGCATTTTCTAATAGAATTTGCTTCTGGCGTTGTTCATAGTCACTCAACAGAATTTTATACATTTCTTCTTCATTCCTAGCTTCAGTTTTGCCAGTTCTCCAAGCACCTCTCTTTCCATCTGCTCTCCCTACACAATTTAAAATATCCATAGCTGTTTTTTTATCCTTTTTATTCATAACAAGTTGATGAAGACGTTCCTTTAGCTTGTTATATTCACGTTCTTTTCTCTTCATATCATGATTATACTGAGTTGCCCGACTCGAAATGATATTCTGTAATTTTTGTACCTCATCCTTCTCATTTTTAAGTAACTGGTGCAAATTTCTGTTCTTGCCTTGTAGCTGTCTGTCTCTCTCCTGAAGCCCAATCATTTCCCTCCTAGATGTTTCTAGTTGTTCCTTCAGCTTGGAATAGCAGTTCTGTAGATGGTCCATATCACTTCCCAGTTTCAAATTCTGCGATTCCACATTTTCCTGAGCTAGGAGGTTCTTTCGATGAAGTACAAGTAGTTCATGGATACAATTTAAAACTGCAACTATATTTAAGTCTCTTTTAACCTCTTTACCTTTGGACTCTTCATATAATGAAGGAAAACCTAAAGTAGTCAGCTCCTGATCAAGATAGGATATACTCTGGTCAACATTCTCTTCTGTGCAGAAAGCCCTGAAAAAATTGTGCACATTCTTTGCCAAAGGTAGTGAAGCACACAGAATTTGCTGTGAGTATAAACTTGAAGGAGACATATTAGCTTCTGAGGTAAACTGAGAAATATTTTTGCTTTCTGATGAAGGGATTGGCACTGTAATAGTCCTCCAATCTCCCATAGCAACCAAGACAGCCAGGAGACCTGAGTGACTGGCTCAGCAATGAAGCATTCAGCCCAACTGCTCTCAGTCATCTATGTAGGCATCATCTGTGAACCTGGTCTTAGAAATTCAAAAAAGATGTCTCCACAGTAGTCCCGTCATGGCCCCCCCCATGGGCGGGGGGGGGGGTTGGGGGCTCCTCGCCTTAAGACCACCAGACTCCCCTCAGCAGCAACAATCCCCAACTGCCAGGCCCAAGAAAGAGGCGCCTGAGGCTGAGCAAACAATTTTTTGCTGAAGAAATCAAAGCCATGTAAAAGTATATGAAAAAAAGCTTTAAATCACTGCTGATTAGAGAAATGTAAACTAAAACAATTTGGAAATATCAACTTATACCCATCAGTTTGGCTAAAATGACAAAAGGACAAAATGACAAATGTTGAAAGAGATGTGGGAAAATGGTGGAGTTGTGAATTTACTCAATCATTTCAGACAGCAATTTGGAATTCTACTAAGAGAGTTATAAAACTCTGTAGACCCTTAGACCCAGCAATGACAATGAGAGGTCTGTTTCCTAATGTGATCAGATAAAAAGGAAAATAATTTATATGTTCCAAAATATTTCTAGTAGCTCTTTTTGTGGTGGTAAAGAACTGGAATTTGATGTCCATGAATTGGAGAATGGCTAAAAAAATGTGGCATATGACTGTGATGGAATGCTACTGCACCAAAAGAAATGATGAGCTGGCTAGTTGTCAAAAAACAAAAACAAAAACAACAGTTGGGAAAAAATACTAGATGGGATAATGAATAATTAAATGAAAAGAACTGAAAGTATATCATACACAGCTACATATTTAATTCTTGAAGAATAAACTTCTATTTATTTGCATATGGTTTGCAAATAAATTTTATTTATTTATTTATTTTCAGAGAGAGAACTATATGGTAGAAACATGAAAGATAATTTACAGGAACATATATGTCTCTCCTGTGCTGTGGGGTGGATGGGAAGGGACTAGGATATTTCTGGATAAATTCTATTAATAATAATAATAAATTTTTAAAAGGTACATATAGAACAAGAAAAATATGATAAGAAAAAACTGGAAATCTCTCCAATAGTATACCTCAGTAGGCATGAGCAATATTAATTGATGTGATACAGAATTTTGGTCAAAATTGTTCTCTAAACCATTTTTTCATTGTGCATACAGACAATAGCTTATCTTCTAAAAGAATCTGTATCTATTTCTTCTGTAGGCAAAATTATCTTGGAGGGAAAAAGAATAGTTTTGGGTAATTTTTAGTTGTTAATTTAAAATGGATATTAAAACTTTTCATTGCTGTTTCAAGTGCTTATTTGAAGTTTAAAAATGGAGTGAAAGTATATGAAAATCTAAAAAGTTGAGGATTGGGGATTTTAAAACTGAATTTGTCCTGAATAAGATGAGTAAATTCAATGTCATACAATATTGGACCAGAAAGTATTCCTTACAAGGAACCTGAACCAGCAACTATTTATAAGCCTATAACAGTTTTTAACTGACAGTTTCCTTAGCATATTGCAATAATGAGTACATATTTGAAATCATTAATATAGCCAAATCAGAGGACCTAGAAAAACAATTTAGAAGGGATCTTGGATATAAAAGTTATTCTCTCGTATTATACTTTAGGAATATGAGACTGTGAGAACTCAAGAGAATACCCCAGGTTCATCGAACAGCAACCACCCAATCTGGGAGTCAAATCATCTATTACTAAAGATATTATTCTTTGGTTATTTTTATTTCCTATAAAGTTCTTAATTTTTTTAAAGCTAGTGTGGGGATAAATGTGAATAAAGTCAAGTCAATATGTTGCTTTTTTTTTTTTGGATGTTGGACTCTAAGATTATCTTGGATATGTCTTCAGTTTTAAAATTCTCATATTTAACATGTATAGATGAAATGAAATAAGCAATATGATCCAATTTAGGGTATTTAGGTGAGTAAAATATTCTTTCACTTGAATCTTGCCATCAAACCTCATCTTACTATAGATGTGACTGAGGATTCTTGAAGATTATGCTGGCAGAGCAAAAACTCTGGCAGGTCCTATGTTTCCTCAAACTTTTGTGCCTCATTAGATGATCAATCCAGCTATGATTAAAGAAATTTGTCAAAGAAGTCTGGCTACTTGGAAATTTTTTTGTGATTTATTTATTTTTTTAGTCACAGCAATTCATGAACCTTGCAAAAGAAGACCTGAAACAAATATAGTTCACAGTATCAAATAGATAACCATGGTGACAGAAATTCGTGGCACTTTGAAATATTGACAAATGTAATATGACATAAAATTTGTATATGTGTTATATGTATTTCCATGTTCATCATGTGAAAGAAGACACATATCATTTGCACTAGAGAAACATTCATGAGGAAATAAAGTGAAAACTGGTATAATTCAATATGCATTTAGATTCCATCAGTTCCTTCTTTGGTGGTTAGCCTTTTGCATCATGAGTCCATTGGAGTTGTCCTGGATCCTTGAATTGCTGTTAATAGTTTAAATCATTCTTAGTTAATAACTGCACATTATTGTTACTGCAAACAATGTTTTCCAGGTTCTGCTTTGTCTCACTTCATATAAGTTTTTCTAGTTTTTTTTTTTTTAATGATCTTCTTGTTTGTCATTTCTTATGGCACTATAGTATTCCATTACAATCATAGACCACAACATTTTCAGCCATTTCCCAATTGATGCACATCCCTTAAATTTCCAGGTCTTTGCCACCACATAAAGAGCTCCTGTAAATATTTGTATAAGTGGGTCCTTTCCCTCTGTCTTTGATCTCTTTGGGATTTGGACCTAGTAGTATATTGACATATGTATTAATAGAAATCAAGGGTAGTGAAAGTTGTGGCCACATTAATTTCCAATTAACTTTACTATGTCAGAAGAGTTCTTGTATATTTCCAGTTTTTGTTAACAAAGCAAATGGATAGTTTAATTAAATAATGATCAGAAATATGAAAAGGAATGGAATCAAACTATTATATAGCTTTTGTAGCTGATGAATGGAACAACTGGAAAAAGCAGTTTAAAATGTCAGTTATGTTTCTAAGTAAGAAAATTAATAAAACCAAAGTCCAAAGCCCAAGATGGATTGGAAATACTGTTCCATTAGAAGTACCCAAAGATATAGGGTGATCTTGCTGAGTATATATGTTCTTGTCAACTGGTATCTTAAAAGGTTGATATGAACTAGCATTTTACATTGAGCTGCATTTCTTTAAAAAGCTTAAGTTGTTTTCTCTTTGATACTGGATTGAAGTTACTTCAATAAGTGACAGCCCCTGTGGCTGTCATAGTCTTTTCCTTTCCTGAAGGCATTATTAATAAAGAGATGGCAATGGTTACTAGCCTCTTTTCTATTAAATAAGATAGCAATGTCAGCTACTTTTCCTGAGGCCAATGATTTTTTACTTACAGACTTAGATTACAATATGGCTTCTGCTTCCATCTGTTTCCCTTTCAAAGGTTACTTCACAGTAAGTTCACCACTTGCTGCTCTCTGTACCTTATATTGATATGGCAATCATGTTGTTAGACTTAATAAGAAGTGTGATGGATAAATTTCCCTTTATCTTTCTCTGTTCAAATGTAATTAGTTATTATTCTTTATTATATTATTTAAAATCTATGACAAAAAAGCTTTGAAAATATGTTCACAAGCATGGGCATGGGATATATGTGCACACATAATATGTTTTTCTTCTCTCACATTATGAACATACTAAAAATTAAATATTTGGTAGTATAATAATAATCATTATTATTACTATTGGACCTAGCTTAGATGAGAAGGAAGGCTTACTGGATAGAGGGCCATTTTTTGGAATTTAGAAGATGTCTTCAAGCCTTTCTAGTTATGTGAGCAAAGACAAAATGAGTTCTTCAACCAACTCTCAAACACTATGAATCCTAAGAGATTTGGTGTTACACATTGTGCTTAGGATTTTCCACACTAGAATTTCTTTTTACATATGAAATCAAAGGTCTTGATCAGATAAAGCTTTAGATAGATTACCATTCAGATTTAATAGCATTAAAATGCTTTTTAAATATTTGAAGTACCCTGGGACATTTGGTCCATTTAGTATATCAAGTTAAAGCTATAAACCTTCATAACAAAACTTTCTAACAAAGGTTTGATTTCCCAAATATATGAGGAACTAAGGAAAATTTACCAAAAAATAACTCATTCCCCAATCTACAAATGGTCAAGGGATATTAATAGGAAGTTTTCAGATGAAGAAATCAAAACCATCAATAATCACATGAAAAAGTGTTCTAAATATCTCCTGATTAGAGAAATGCAAATATAAAACAACTCTGAGGTTCCACCTTATACCTAGCTGGCTGGCAAATATGGCAGCAAAGGAAAGTAATAAATGTTGGAGAGGATGTGCCAAAATTGGGACATTAATGCATTGCCTGTAGAGTTGTAAATAGATCCAATCATTCTGGATGGCAATTTGATATTATGCCCAAAGGGCTTTAAAAGACTGTCTGCCCTTTGATCTAGCCATAGCACTGCTGGGTTTGTACTCCCAAAAGATAATAAGTAAAAAGACATGTACAAAAATATTTATAGCTGTGCTCTTTGTGGTAGCAAAAAATTGGAAAATGAGGGGGTGTCCCTCGATTGGAGAATTGCTGAACAAATTGTTGTATCTGATAGTGATGGAATACTATAGTTCTGAAAGGAATGATGAACTGGAGGAATTCTATGTCAACTGGAACGACCTCCAGGAATTGATGCAGAGTGAAATGAGCAGAATAAGGAGAACATTGTACATAGAGATGGAGACACAGTGGTACAATCAAATATGACAGACTTTTCTACTAGTAGCAATGGAATGAGCCAGGGTAATTCAGAGGAACTTATGAGAAAGAATGCTATCGACATCCAGAGAAAGAACTGTAAATGCAAAAGAAAAAAAAACATATCACTGATTACATGGTTTGATGGGAATATGATTGCAGTTTTGGCATTACATGATCACTCTATTGCAAATATGAATAATGTGGAAATAGGTTTTGAATAATGATACATGTATAATCCAGTGGAATTGCTTGTGAGCTCTGGGAGGGGGGAGAGAAGAGAGATGGGAAAAATCATTAATCATATAACTGTGGAAAAATATTCTAAACAAATAATTTTTTAAAAAATATAAACTTTCATCTGAATATTTGGCACACACACATACACACACACACAGACACACACACACACACACAGACACACACACACACACACACACACACACACATATATATATAAACCAGACTTAGAGAAAGACTACCTAACCAGAAAGACCAAATGTGTAGTAGCAACCATTGCATTGACCATCATTATTCCCTTCTGGATAGTCCTTGTCTTTGTGGTAGTTTTTTGGTCAGTAAGTATTTATTGAAAACTTATGAGTTGGGTATGTGGTAAGCACTGGACTCATTTTTTACTAAAGAAAGAAAAAGGAGGTGTAAAAAGAAGTCCTTCCTCTTAAGAACTTCATAGTCTATAAAATTTCTCCCATATCTCCTTGCATTCTCATCTCACCCAAATTTGAAATTTTTAAATATATTTTACAACTAAAAATCCTTTACCTGTTTTTTTTTTAATTTTATAGTATTTTATTTGATCATTTCCATGCATTATTCATTAAAGACAAAGATCATTTTCTTTTCCTCCCCCCTCACCCCCCGTAGCCAACGCGTGATTCCACTGGGTATCACATGTGTTCTTGATTCGAACCCATTGCCATGTTGTTAATATGTGCATTAGAGTGTTCGTTTAGTGTCTCTCCTCTGTCATGTCCCCTCAGCCACTGTAGTCAGGCAGTTGCTTTTCCTCGGTGTTTCCACTCCCTCAGTTTGTCCTCTGCTTATGGATAGTGTTTTTTCTCCTAGATCCCTGCAGATTGTTCAGGGGCATTACACCGCCACTAATGGAGAAGTCCATTACGTTCGATTATACCACAGTGTGTTTGTCTCTGTGTACAATGTTCTCCTGGTTCTGCTCCTCTCGCTCTGCATCACTTCCTGGAGGTCGTTCCAGTCTCCATGGAATTCCTCCACTTTATTATTCCTTTGAGCACAATAGTATTCCATCACCAACATATACCACAATTTGCTCAGCCATTCCCCAATTGAAGGGCATCCCCTCATTTTCCAGTTTTTGGCCACCACAAAGAGCGCAGCTATGAATATTTTTGTACAAGTCTTTTTGTCCATTGTCTCTTTGGGGTACAGACCCAGCAGTGCTATGGCTGGATCAAAGGGTAGACATTCTTTTATTGCCCTTTGCGCATAGTTCCAAATTGCCCTCCAGAATGGCTGGATCAGTTCACAACTCCACCAGCAATGAATTAATGTCCCTACTTTGCCACATCCCCTCCAGCATTCATTACTTTCCATAATTGTCATGTTAGCCAATCTGCTAGGTGTGAGGTGATACCTCAGAGTTGTTTTGATGTGCATCTCTCTGATTATAAGAGATTTAGAACACTTCTTCATGTGCTTATTAATAGTTTTGATTTCTTTATCTGAAAACTGCCTATCCATTTCCCTTGCCCATTTATCAATTGGGGAATGGCTTGATTTTTTGTACAATTGATTTAGCTCTTTATAAATTTGAGTAATTAAACCTTTGTCAGAGGTTTTTATGAAGATTTTTTCCCAATTTGTTGTTTTCCTTCTGATTTTAGTTACATTGGTTTTGTTTGTACAAAAGCTTTTTAATTTGATGTAGTCGAAATTATTTATTTTACATTTTGTGATTCTTTCTATGTCTTCCTTGGTTTTAAAGTCTTTCCCCTCCCAAAGGTCTGACATGTATACTATTCTGTGTTTACCCAATTTACTTATGGTTTCCTTCTTTATGTTTAAGTCTTTCACCCATTTTGAATTTATCTTGGTGTAGGGTGTGAGGTGTTGATCAATTCCTAATCTCTCCCACACTGTCTTCAAATTTTCCCAGCAGTTTTTATCGAATAGTGGATTTTTGTCCCAAAACCTGGGATCTTTGGGTTTATCATATACTGTCTGGCTGAGGTTGCTTTCCCCCAGTCTATTCCACTGATCTTCCTTTCTGTTTCTTAGCCAGTACCAAATTGTTTTGATGACTGCTGCTTTGTAATATAGTTTGAGGTCTGGGACTCCAAGGCCCCCATCATATGTGTTTTTTTTCATTATTTCCCTGGATATCCTTGATCTTTTGTTATTCCAAATGAACTTTGTTATGGTTTTTTTCAAATCAGTAAAGAAATTTTTGGGGAGTTCCATGGGTATGGCACTAAATAGATAAATAAGTTTGGATAGGATGGTCATTTTTATTATATTGGCTCGTCCTATCCATGAGCAGTTAATGTTTTTCCAATTGCTCAAATCTAGTTTTAGTTGTGTGGAGAGTGTTTTGTAGTTGTGTTCATATAGTTCCTGTGTTTGTCTCGGGAGGTAGATTCCTAGGTATTTTATTTTGTCTAAGGTGATTTTGAATGGGATTTCTCTTTCTAGTTCTTGCTGCTGAGCTGTGTTGGAGATATACAGAAAAGCTGATGATTTATGTGGGTTTATTTTGTATCCTGCAACTTTGCTAAAGTTATTGATTATTTCGATTAGCTTTTTGGTTGAATCTCTAGGATTTTTTAAGTAGACCATCATGTCATCCGCAAAGAGTGATAACTTGGTCTCCTCCTTGCCTATTCTGATGCCTTCAATTTCTTTATCTTTTCTAATTGCTACTGCTAGTGTTTCTAGTACAATGTCAAATAGTAGAGGTGATAATGGGCATCCTTGTTTCACTCCTGATCTTATTGGGAATGTATCTAGTTTATCCCCATTGCAGATGATATTAGCTGATGGTTTTAGATATATACTGTTTATTATTTTTAGGAAAGATCCTTCTATTCCTATGCTTTCTAGTGTTTTTAATAGGAATGGGTGTTGTATTTTATCAAAGGCTTTTTCTGCATCTATTGAGATAATCATGTGGTTCTTGTTGGTTTGCTTGTTGATGTGGTCAATTATGTGGATGGTTTTCCTAATATTGAACCAGCCCTGCATCCCTGGTATGAATCCTACTTGATCATGGTGAATGATCCTTCTGATCACTTGCTGGAGTCTTTTTGCTAGTATCCTATTTAAGATTTTTGCATCTATATTCATTAGGGAGATTGGTCTATAGCCTTTACCTGTTTTACTATTATCTCATGTATTTGTTTTATTTTTAATAATGCATATTAAATAAGATTGTTGTTCGTAAGAATCTATATCTAAGTTTAAAAGTCTGCTAATGTTTAAAATCTCATTTCATAGAACTCTAGATTAAATTCCCAGTGTGAAAGACTTTTCTTCTGCCTAATATTGAATAAGATGATGTAATAACTGAATTGATTTTTTTAACTTTATAAAGTTTGCAATTTTTTTAGTAATGTGATATCTCAGTAAGAAATTTTAAGGATTCAAGATTAAGATCAAATTTAAGTGATTAATGCAAATTCAGCTCCCTCCCTCCTAAAAATAAATGCCTATTATCTTTATATTAAAAATAAATTAATTAATCAGAAAGCTGCATGGGTAAAAACAGCCACACTGGGAATATGACTGAAGTCTCTCTTCTAAGAGTAAAAATGGCTAAAAAATACAAACACAGTAGCAGTAACAACATTCATTTTTTTCTTTCATTTTCCCCTAAATTTATTTATTTCAGTTCAATTTTGGCTATAGCTTCCACCTCCCTAGTTTTAATGTTTAATTAGGTCCAGACTTATTAGCTCCAGGGAAGCTTGTTATAATCTTAAAATTGCTCTTTTATTTAACACCAACCCTAATTACAACCATGATCACTCATTCATAGAACTGAAGAAATGAATGATGGAAAAAAAGACCTGTTAGATGATCTAGTTAATCTCCTCTTGACAATACAGGATTATTTTCTACATTATATCCATGAGTGTTTTATTGGGTGAATTTTTAAGTTATTCAAACAGTGAGGCTTTCACCATTTCCCTTGGGAGAGAGCTGGTAGCCTAATAAACCTCAGTTAGCACATAGGTCTTGAAAATGAGCCTAGATTTCCTTTTGCTTCATACCATGCCATTACTCCAAGTTATACACCCTTGGGTCATTCTAAACAATTCTTTCATCTTTTCTATTAAATTTTACAAAGTTCCTGGCTACATCTCCTACAAAGAGTTCCAAAGATGGCTTTATTTGCAATTAGGTAGAAGGGATACGGTAGTGATTACTACAGAAGCCGAATGCAGCCACTTATTATACCATATATCACTCTGTCAAAAAGAAGGCGTGTGAGGGCGTACTTTAAATAAAAGAGAAGCAAGAATACAGCGAGCTATGCATTATAATTGCATCCTTATATTCACCAATGGTACGCAAACCATATTAAAAGGACTCTGCCAATATATTTTTCATCATTTTAAAGAATCATTTTATTTTATCTCTACTGTTTAGATTAATAACCCCTTGAAATTCTGACAGTGAAATCTATTTTCAGATACAGTATTTTCCCCTCCATCACAAATGCTTGCCTGCTTTCTAAATGTAGGCCTGCCAGCATTGATTTTCCCATTTATTTATTTGTGTATAATAAATGCATTAGGGCACTTTTTATGAAAAGGTACATAGGGCCATTTTCCTATTGTATATTACCTTAATGGGGAAATTCCATTAGAGTGACATAGAATGCAAACATGCCCAACAGTTATTTAATATAAAAGTCAATGCATTTCTTTTTGGGATGAAATAAAATCAGAATTTTGTTTGCACAAATTAAAGAAAATTCACATGACAAAGGGATATATATGGTTTCTATTTTCATGCATATTTTCAAATATTCTTTAAAATAGTCTCAAAATCTCATAGCTAAGGTAGTTCAGAATTACTAAGCCTCTTCAAAACATCTTCTTTTAGCAGATCAACTTGCTTTACCATAGGGATTCTTTGTTTTTTTCTTTTTACATCTCCAGTACCTGGCACCCACCAGGTGCTTTATTAAATCCATTTTGAATTTAAAGCAACTAAATCATCTCCTGTTTTGCTTAGAAGACAGAGACTATCCAGTGTAAACTCCTCCATTTCCTGGCACCTGTACCCCAATAACCCTGTTCATCCTCATCCATTCACTACTCAGAGAGGGAGGTAGCCCATCACTTTATTAAATCTAACTCCAATTTTCTCCTTTCTGTCTCTTTGTAATTTTTCTCCATCAATAATAACATCTGTGTTTCCAATATGTTATCTCTTCCTTTTCTTGTAGTGTTGCCCCTAATAAAAAATGCCATCAAGTTCTCATCAATTATTTCTCCTAAACTACTAAGAAAAAACATCAGGCTGATTGTTGATCCCAACTTCTGAAATATCTTGCCTCAAAATCAGCAATGATCTTATCATTGGAGGGGCAGGGGAAAGTAGCTTATTCTCAATTTTTCTCTCTCCAGGTCTTTCTCCAGTAATGCCATTGATTACAATATTTATATAGAGTTTCAGATAGAAACCAGACCTAAGAGTTCAAGGAAATACTAGAAAATGTCAGCAAATTATTTCTAAACATTTTTCAGTGAATTAAAAAATGGATCCATAATATAGGGAGAGTTAGACTTAAGGCCATAATTAGAATGTTACTTATTCTGAATATTTAAAAATAATATAGTAAAGACAACACGGCCATCCAATGCAGCTGAGGAAGTCTCCAGGCGTAACAACTTTTCGTGCCACTGGACCCAGGCTTCCAATGCCGAGAGAGTGGGACTGTCTCTGTGCATTGATTTTTCCACTTAAATCTCCTTCACGCACAAGTGTCTTTGTGCACACTCATCTATACACCAAAGATGAAAACACACAAAGACAATCGTCATCCTCGGTTACCGAGAGACTACTACTACTACTACTACCTGTGACCACAACTTCTTCAAGATGTTCTATCTTGCCTTGACTTCCATGGCCCTGTTTTCAAATGTTTCTGATTATTACTATTTGACTGACTATTTTTGATTCACTTTATTGATCATTGCCTTCTTCTCTGTTTCAAGTATCCATCTTATTTTCCCAGTACTATTTTTATTGTCCTCATTGTGGTTCTCTATGTAATCACATGGTTTCATTGTATTTCATTTCATTCATTCATTTCACTGTATACACATAGTGACTAAATTCGTTCATTTCTTTTTTTTCTTTTATTTTTATTTTAAACCCTTAACTTCCATCTTGGAATCAATACCGTGTATTGGTTCCAAGGTAGAAGAGCAGTAAGGGCTAGGCAATGGGGGTTAAGTGACTTGCCCAGGTTACATAGCTAGGAAGTGTCTGAGGACAGATTTGAACCCTCAATCTCCCAGGTCTAGGCCTGGCTCTCCATCCACTGAGCCACCCAGCTATCCTCTAAATTCATTCCTTTCCAACTCTATTTTAAAATTAATTGTTGTTGTGTTAGAAAGTAATTTATTAGGTCATGTGGTAATGGAGAGAAGGCCTGAAATGAGGTATGATTCTCTTTTATACAGACTTTGATAGTTTACATGACACAGTATTTAGAAAAGACTATCCACTTGGATTACAAATATGTGCAGTTTTTATTCTCTTTTTTTTTTACTGTATTTGGGATTTTTTTTTTTTGAGAGAAAGCAACTTGAAAGCAATATAGCTTCAGATGTAATAAACCAAAAACAAAACAAAACAAAAACTGAGGGAACTCAAAATTCTTTGTAAATAGTTTTAGTGTTCCTGAAGTCACTGACATTGAGTTCAAATAATCTCTTTATCACATAAAGCTGGATTGAAATGAAATAATAATTAATATTTTCGAAATGATAATTTTCCGTAATCTCCCTCTCTTGGGTTTATTGCAACTCAACATTCTTATGCGATTAGAATGGTAATTATAGAAGTAGAAATCTGAGTTATGATTTCAAAGGTAATTCATTAAAATAATTTGATTCAATGACAACCTTCTCATTACCTACAGCCTGGTAGAATTCCCTTTAGAAGATATATGGACCAGATTGGGGACAAACTTTTCCCAATGTCCCAGTCAGAGAGATCAGTTTGAGTAAGCCTTGGGACTGACTGAGTCTAGGGACTTAAAATAGAGAATATTAGCCATTGCCTTGTGGGTCACAAAAATCATAATCTCATGCTTCCTTGAATGCCGTAAAAGTTGAACAATTAACAAGTAATAATCTTATACATCTCAAGGAGATGTATAATAAATAAAAATTAAAAATAAAAATAAATAAAATAAATAAAAAATAAATAAAAACTCTTATAACTCATAACCTCATAAAACAGACTCTACAGGTAAACTAAGTCAGGTTACAGATTAAACTGCATTTAAAAAGCTCATAATAGACTAATTTGAAAGGGGAGATTTATAATAGCTGCAGCAGGTGACAAATAATTAAATTACTTTAGGAAGCTCAAATACCTTTGGCAAAAGATAATGTACCAAAAGAAAGCCTCTAGATAGGCCTAAATATTTATGAGAACTTTTTGTAGTAGCAAAGGATTAGAAATATAAACATCATAAATAGGCAAATAGTTAAACAAATAGTAGTACCCAAATATAATGGAATAATACAGTGGAGTAAGAAAAATAAATATGAAGAGAAAAATGGAAAGCCTTAGAACTGATGGAAAGTTAAGTAAATAGGACCCAGAAAATAATAGACACAATGATTATAAGTCAAAAGCCTACACGTACAGAACAAGAGAAAATTAATGTTGTTAATTTATAAAGAAGTTTGGCCTCAAAGAAAAGAAAATATTTCCTTCTTTTGCCTTATAGTTGGGGGAACAGTTTATTGGTATGGAACATTGCATATATTTTTATTGGAATGGAACATTGCATATATTTTTATTGGAATGGAACATTGCATATTTATTTTATCAGTGTATTATTTTTATTGACTTTTTTCTTTGTTAAAATTATTTTATAAGTGATGGCTCTATAGGAACTGATAGGAGTGATACACATGGAAATTCAAATGATGCACATAAAAACACTATCAATAGAATTTTTTTCAATATAGTAATTGCTAAAATAATTTTGCTTCTTCCTCCATCTTCTCAGTTCCTTCTTTACCATATATGCAATGAATTTAGGCACACAAAACTATAGGTTTAATATACTTGAGATTTAAGATAAGATAAAACAGACACTCTCCTATTCTTAGTAAAAAAAAACAAACAAAAATCCAACATTGTTATCTCTTCCATTCTTCCAACTATTATCAAAACTTCTGCATTTAGGGAGTTTCTATGCATTTTTTTCATCTCTTACTTTCTGTCTTAGAATCAATACTATGTATTGATTCCTAGGCAGAAGAGTGGTAAAGCCTAGGCAATGGGGGTTAAGTGATTTTTCTGGGGTCACACAGCTAAGAAGTATATTTGAGGTCAAATGTGGAGACAGAACTTCACATTTCTAGGCCTGGTTCTCAATCCATAAGCAATTTAGCAACCTCCATCCCTTCCCACTCTCTTAAAATCCATAAATATTGAGAGACAAGGAAAAGCTTTTCTGTCATTCCTTAGAGAAAAGGAAAATGGGGAAGGAAGAACATCAATCCTCACAAAATGCAGTTGGCAGCAGCTCTGTATCCACAAGAAGTTCTGAGAGATCTTCAACTTAATCATGGCAGAATCTTCTGTTGTGATGATTTAATCTGGTGAAATCCTGAATGTGTTCCTTACCAATTCCATTTTGGTGGTATTCTGATTTACCCAGAAGATCCTCAAAGTGTGTAAATCATGGCTATTTTTTAAGAGAGTCTTCAACTATAGTCCCCTTAATAATTCCAAAATCTGATTCATCTTGGTTCCTAATCATTATAACTAAGGGCTCATGGTAATTTAAAAAGCTTGGGAAAGGAAAGCAAAATTTCAAGTTTACATTTTAATATACTTATTTTCTACAATTTATCCCACTATTCCCCAAATATTGGGCACATATATTTGGTTCCTACCTTTTTAAAATAGCCAATATTATAATTAAATATTTTTATACTTTTCCTACCATTAACAGCTTTGTTGGAATAAGCACAATAACAGATTCTATGAATTAAATATTTTTCTTGCATTTTTCTAAAATCTTTTTCAACACTAATGAAGCAATATATCACTTCACTCTTTTTCCCAAATTCCTCTGAAAATGGGTTTTTCTCTATACCAACATTTCTATTAGCTACAAAGGTATGAGGAGATACTTCATGATTTTATTAATGTATATATCCTAGCTAATTAGTAATTTAAAATAAGTTATGATCATTGATAGTTTAATTCCTTTGAAGAAGCTTTATATATATAATTAAGTATACACAATCTGTATATAAATAATTTATATATAATTATATAGTAATCTTATAACATATGTAATTCTATATTATACAATTATATACTAATATACATTCTTTTGTGTGTATATTTGTACATGCATACATATATGTAATATATAGGCATATACATATTTTTTTACCATTTGTATAATAAAGAAGGGCAGCTGATTATATAAATTTTTGTTTCATTTCTATATTGATTAACTTATGAAATTACAAAGTAGGACAGGTACAAACAGGTTCTTTGAATATTTGCCAGGAAAGGTCCCAATAGACTCAGGGATCAAGGCTGCAATCATACTGTTTTTTTATAAGGCACAGAGGGTGTACAGGCAGACTATCTCAGAAAATAAAGAGATAAGAAATGAGAAGGAGTGTGGAAGCATATGGTCTTGGAAGAAGGATGGGATGAAGGCAGGCAGCATGAGAAAGGGATGGGAAGTGCATAGATTAAAGATGGGAGCACTCAGCAGCATGGACCTGATGAGAAAGAAGATGGTTGGGGGTAAAGGTGTGGCCAGGAATTTGAGGTCTCATTTCACTAGGGAGGGGTAGGAAATAGACTAACTCACCTATAGCACTATGGAATGCCAATTAACATATTCAAATCATCTAAAAGTTGTCAGCAAAGTTTTTTGCTATACAGGTCCACATCAGTTCAGAAATCAGTACCATTTAATGTTCTGTTGCTTTTCCAGAATTTCACTAAGATTTAATATCATAGAATCAAATGATACTGACCGAAAAGCTTGGACAACTTCTGATTTGGCACATATTGCCAGGAAGTGATTTTTGGTTAATGTATATTATATCATTTGTAAACTATGCTCTTTTTTGCTCTTTGGGTCAATTTGTATAGGACATCTAGGTTCCCTTTTGGAGTTTTCCTGTAATTGCCACTTTATACTTGTCATTTATAAATTTAATTGTTCTACTGAATAAAAGGGGAGTGAATGTCCAGGGGGTCCAGAATAAAATACAATTTTAATACATCATATAATTTACATGTCAAAATTTTACCCTTAGATTATATCTTTTCTTCTTCTACTTCTAGGTACATTTATTTTGTTTCTGTTAAACCTTTAACATTTTTACATATTTGGTGATACATAACATATTTGGTGATTGTCCCAGTAAATATATTTTATAAAGGTGACAGAAGACATTGGAAAATATATTTCTCAGTATATACATTCAATAATCACAAAAAGGTTTTAAAAATTGTTCCCTCTCAATTTCTTTTCCCCTTAACCCTTTCCATTGGGCATCAGAAAAGGGAAAATAGCCAGCATTTTGTAGACCAAGAGAGAATTCTGAAAGCAAACACATGCGGGATTAAATCATAACTGATGAATTTTGAATATGTAAATCTGAGGAGGTCACTTAATGCCACAGTTCTCCAGTTGTAGGTCTGTATTGGTAAAAGAACGTTCCCAAGTGGAATTTTCATGCATCAAATATGTTGTATATTCATTATGAAAATACACTTACCTACACAACAAATATTTGTCAAGAACTGTATAGATATTGTATTAATATATATATTTATTGCATATTCTTATTAATAGTTTGATTAGATTTGTGAACTTTTGAATAAAATCGATGTAGAAGTCATCTTCAATCAGTCTCACTACCTAGAACCATTTAAAAAAGTTTTTATCGATTACTTTTTTCAATTTCACCATAGTTTTAGTTTCCTTCCACTTCTTCTAAGAAATTTATTTCAAATAAGAAATGTTACCTTTAATGGAAAAAGAAGAAAATTAAAAAGTACTCTAACTGGTAAATATATAAAAATTATAAAAATTTGTGCAGGGTACAATATCTGTGGACTTCATCTACAAAGGGGTAGAGATGGAATATCTTTTTATTACTTTTGAGACTTTCTTAATTTTGCAACATTTGGTTTCAATTTTTTTGACAATGGAGAGAGAGCAAGCACACTATATAGCTTTTGTGTACTTCATTCTATATCAGTTCATAAAGTCCTTTTTTATATAGATTAAAATATGTTGCATTGTATTCTTAATACATTTTTAAAAGAAAAAGTCCTTATCTTCCCTCTTAAAATTAGTATTAAGTTTTAGTTACAAGGTAGAAGAGAAGTGTTAGTCAGAATTGTGACTTACCCAGAGTCACACATCTAGGAAATGTCTAAGGTCAAATTTGAACTCAGGACCTCTTGTCTTTAGTAAAGGTTCTCTATTAAGCCAACAAACTGCCTCTTTTGTGTAATTTTCACATTTCTTATTTCTTATTCATGTATCATAATTATTTTAGCCATTCACCAATCGATAGAAATTTAATTTGTTTCCAAATCTTTGTTATTATAAATAGTTTGGCTGCAAATATAAAGATATATATATATATATATATATATATATACACACATATATGTATATGTATATTTAGGATTGTCTCCTTCAGCCTAGTAATGAAAACTCTGGAGTAAAGAATATGAACATGTTAGTTACTTTATTTCCATAGTTCCAAATTGTTTTATAAAATGATTGTACAAATTCATAGCTCCAGCATCAACACACATGTCCCTATCTTTCCACAACCCCTCCAACATTGACTATATTTACATTTTGTCATGTTTGCAAATTTGCAAGGTGTAATGTGAAACCTCAGGGCTATTTGAATGTACATTTCTCTTTATATGAGTTATTTGAATGATTCCTTCTTAGACCAGAATCTTATACCTGATTCCACAATGTGTTCTAAATATATATACATATATATATGTATATATATTTCAATTTAGACATTATTTTATTTGGTCTTTTTCAAACAATATTCCTTGGAAACAAAGATCCTTTTCTTTTCCTCCCCCTCCCACCACCCCTCTCCTAGCCAACACACAATTCCACTGGGTAGCACATGTGTCCTTGATTCAAATCCATTTCCATGTTGTTGGTATTTGTATTAGGGTGTTCATTTGGAGTCTCTCCTCATTCATGTCCCCTCAATTCTTGTAGTCAAACAGTTGCTTTTCTTCTGTGTTTTTACTCCCACAGTTTGTGCTCTGCTTTTGGATAGTGTTTTTTTTTTTCTCATAGATCCCTGCAGATTGTTCAGGGACATTGTATTGACACTAATGGAGAAGTCCATTACGTTAGATTGTACCATAGTGTATCAGTCTTTGTGTACAATGTTTTCCTGGTTCTGCTCCTTTTGTTCTGCATCACTTCCTGGAGGTCGTTCCAGTCTCCATGGAATTCCTCCACTTTGTTATTCCTTTGAGCACAATAGTATTCCATCACCAACATATACCACAATTTGTTCAGCCATTCCCCAATTGAAGGGCATCCCCTCATTTTCCAATTTTTGGCCACCACAAAGAGCGCTGCTATGAATATTCTTGTACAAGTCTTTTTCCTTATTATCTCTTTGGGGTACAAGCCCAGCAGTGCTATGGCAGGATCAAAGGGCAGACAGTCTTTTATCGCCCTTTGGGCATAGTCCCAAATTGCCCTCCAGAATGGTTGGATCAGTTCACAACTCCACCAGCAATGAATTAATGTCCCTACTTTGCTGCATCCCCTCCAGCATTTATTACTTCCCTTTGCTGTCATGTTAGCCAATCTGCTAGGTGTGAGGTGATACCTCAGAGTTGTTTTGATTTGCATCTCTCTGATTATAAGAGATGTAGAGCACTTTTTCATGTGCTTATTAATAGTTTTGATTTCTTTGGCTGAGAACTGCCTGTTCATGTCCCTTGCCCTTTTATCAATTGGAGAATGGCTTGATTTTTGTACAATTGATTTAGTTCTTTATAAATTTGAATAATTAGACCTTTGTCAGAGGATTTTGTTATGAAGATTGTTTCCCAATTTGTTGCTTCCCTTCTCAATTTGGTTACATTGGTTTTGTTTGTACAAAAACTTTGATGTAATAAAAATTGTTTATTTTACATTTTGTGACTCTTTCTATGTCTTGCTTGGTTTTAAAGTCTTTTCCTTCCCAAAGGTCTGACATGTATGCTATTCTGTGTTCGCCTAATTTTCTTATAGTTTCCTTCTTTATGTTCAAGTCATTCACCCATTCTGAATTTATCTTGGTGTAGGGTGTGAGATGTTGATCCAAACCTAATCTATCCCACACTGTCTTCCAGTTTTCCCAACAGTTTTTGTCAAATAGTGGGTTTTGTCCCAGAAGCTGAGCTCTTTGGGTTTGTCATATACTATCTTACTGGGGTCACTTACCCCAAGTCTATTCTACTGAACCTCCTTTCTGTCTCTAGTGCTATACCCATTGAACTTCCAAAAAAATTTTCTTAAACTCCCCATCTTTTCATTTAATCAATTCTAGATATTATTGGTGAATATTTTTTTTTATAATAGAGTGAGGTATGGAAGTGCTACTTATGCTTCATCATATTTCTTTCATTATTTCTCTTGGCATTATATCATTTTTCTAAAATAATGATAATTTTCCTTAATTTATGTAAAGTATCACTTCCACAACTTGATTGGTATAGAAAAATGGAAATTAACTTTGGTAGTATTGTTTTTTATAAGCATTGCCTAGCCATGCGCACAGAATGTTCCTCAAGCTATTTAAGTTATTTGTTATTCAGTTTAAGAAAATCTTTGTAATTATATTAATTCTATCTATAGAGACATTTTTCTACTTTTGTAGATAAATTCACAGATTATATTTCTATGTATTTATCTATATGCCTATCTATATGGAGTTATTTGGAATGTAATTTAAATTTTTCATGGTCTCTTGAATTTGATTATTGTTATATAAAAGCAAAATTGATTTCTGAGGATTTGTTTTGTAGCCTACAACTTTGCTTACACAATTGTCTTATTTAGTATTTTTGCCAATTCCTTAGAGACATCATTCTTTAAACAAATAGTAATAATTTATCTTTTTATATAACTTTATTTGTCTCATCTTCTTGCTAAACTACTAGCATTTTTCAAAATGTATTTAATAAAAGAAAGAAGAGAGGGCATGCTAACTTTATTTTTATATTTATTTGATAAGGTTTTTACTATACTCATAGTATATGAGTTTTTGGATTTAGAAAAATATTTAAAAATCATCCTATTCCTACAGTTTGAAGAATTTTTAAAGCAAAAATAAGTGTTTCAGTTTTCAAGGTTTTTTCCCATATCTGTTGAAATAATCTTATGGTTTTGAATGATTTTGTTTTTAATATGGTTGATTAAGTTGATTACTTTCCTATGGTGAACCATTATTTTATCTGTGGTGCAAATTCATCTTTATTGGGATGAATAATTTCTCAGATACATTGCTTTGATCTATAAGACATAATTTTCATTTTTATTTTAATCAATATTCACTAATTATATTAGTTAACAGTTTTCTTTCTATGTTTTATTTTATTTTGTTTAGGTATTAGGACAATATTTGACTTATAAAAGGAACTTGATAGATTGTTTTTTCACATTTTGAGATGAATTCAGGTAGAAGAGGAACTATTTCTAAAAGCTTCATTAAATTCTACCTAGTTTTAGAATTCTGTTTTTAATTTCCCTTTCTTCATTTTCATCTAATTACATTTTTGTCTTGATTTTTCTCTTAGCTAAGTATAATCACTTTTCTCCTTTTTCAACTTATTTTGTTCATTAATTTTTTTTTTCATTTCTGGACCTTTATATAAAATTTCTTTCTCTCATTCTTTCTCATCATCATGAACCTTCACTTTCTGTATATTTTCAACTTTTCATTCTTTGATTAATGACTCTTTAGCTTATTTATTACTTTTAAAATTCTCTATATTTCTCATTGAATTAATTTTTTTCTTATTGCTTATTTACTTGCTCAACAAGCAATCTAAAATAAGTACCATTTTTCCTGTTATGCCTTATTGTTTGAAATATAAATTCCTAAAGGAAATCCAAAGAATATCATCCCAACTATATTCACTCAGTTGTTCAATAAATTTGTTTTTATTAAGCATATACCAAGTCTTGTGGTAAGTTGTATCCACAACCTCTATTTTGGGAAGGTGGCTCAGAACCATCATCCGTGAAGCCTCATTTTATTCTACCACGGCTCAGCTCTTACTGACTTAATTTCTGATGATTCCTCCTCCCACTGGTATGTTTCAAAGGCATGGGACAGGAAGAGTACTAAATGTAGGAAACATTGAGGAAGCTAGTTTAGATCAGCAGAGTATGGTACATGTTGTATAGGGTTTAAAAGCTAAATCGAGTCATTTATATTTTATCTGATAGACAATAGGATCTACAAAGTTTGATTGAATATTACCATAGGAAATGAGGAATAGGATGATCACAAAAAACAAACAAACAAACCTGCTAAGATCTATATGAAGTGGTGCAAAGCAAAGTGAGCAGATCCAGAAGAACATTGCACACAGTAACTACAATAACATATGATGAGCAACTGGGAATGATTAATTATTATGAGCAATGTAAGGATCCAAGACAGCTCTAAGGGGTTTATGATGAAAAAGGCTATTCACCACAGTGGAAGAAACTGATTGAGTCAGAATGGAAATTGAAGCATAACATTTTTCACTTTATTTTCTTTATGAGTTTTTTTTTTATAAGTGATATATGTACATTCTATCACAACATGATGAACATGGAAATATATATTGCATGATAGTATATGTACAATATGTTGTTACATGTGTCTCAGGGAGGAGTGGAGTGTTAGAGGGAGATAAAGAACATGGATTGTGAAATGTCAAAAATTTATTATTAAAACTTGTATCAGTGGATTGTGAGTCAAGCCTAGAGATGGAAAGCCCTAGGTTCAAATCTGATCTCATATACTTCCTAGCTTTATGACCCAGGCAAGTCACATAACCCCCATTGCCTAGCCTTTACCACTCTTCTGCCTTGGAGCCAATTCACAATATTGATTCTAAGATGGAAGGTAAAGGTTTAAAAAATTGTGTTGTGGAAGGAAATTCAGATCTGTTCTGAGGAAAATCTCTTTTGTAGCTGCATGGACAGGAGCAATAGTAAATACTTATATACTGTGAGCTACATTTTATGATTATCTCATTTGATCCTCAAGAGAGAATTAGGTGCTGTTATTATTCTAGTTTTGCAGATAAAGAAATTAAGTTGAACAGAGTTTTGGTCAACAGCCCAGAAAAAAACAACTAATAAGTATCTGAGGCTAGATTTGAACTCAGGCCATCCTGACTTCATGCACTCTATTGCTGCAACACCTATCTGCCTTAGGAATGGGGAAAGAGTTGAGGCATGAAGTCCTATTAGGAAAGTATTTGAGAGTTTAGATGAGAAATAGTAAGGGATGGAATTAATGTGGTGGTTGTATGAATAGGAAAATTTAATTCAAGAGATTGAAGAGATATAGAAACAATTAGATTTAATAATTAATTAAATATATAGAGTGAAAGGAAGAAGTGAAGAATTGAGATTAATACCACAGCTACAGAAGAAACACTAGAAGAATGCTGGTATATTCAACATAAAATTCAGGAGGAGGAGTAGATTTTAGGGAAAAGATAATGAGTTCCAATTAGATTGAGATGGCTCTGATACATAGAGAATGAAATATTTACTAAGCAACTAGCTATAGAAATGGGAATGGAGTTCAGGGGAGAGAAAGGGATTAGATAAACAGATAATATCAAAATGACAATAATACATTTATTTAGTGCCTTATAGAATTTTGCAAAGTTCTAATATATTAACACATTTGATTTAATTAATTATCTTATGAAGTCATTATCTCCATTTAGATATGAGAAAACTCCTATCTATTGTATCATGGAGAGATGAGTGACTTGTGCAGGATCACAACATTAGTAAGTGTTTCAGGCAACATTCAGTATCAGGTTCCCTGACTCCAAGTACCATAGTCTGATGAGAAGTAATGAATTCACAGAAGATGATGAGATCACCAAGCTAGAGAGTATAGAGTAGAAAAGAGTGTCTAGGACAATGGCTGGGAGAATTCTCATCATTAGGGGGCATGAGATGCCTGACAAGATTAAAAATGAGAATGAGAGAGGCTTGGAGGGTAGAGGAAGAGAACACAGATGTTTCCATTAGATGATATCAGAATCCGGATTTCAAAGTTGTGCGAGTGAGTTATAGGTGAAAAAGGTAAGGACCCTAACCCTAATCCTAACTATGATATAGATAGCTTTTCTTCTGCTTGAGAAAGGAGGGAGATACTTTATGATAGTAGCCCAGGTGGATGAAAAAGGGTTTTTTTGGGGGGCATGGTAGGGGTTTTAGGGTCCTTTTAATGAGAGTAGGAAATTGGTAAATTGGGAGAATTTAGGTTTAGAGAGAAAGCATTATTTGCTGAAGAAATACAAGAAGGGACATGATGAAGGGGATGCATGGGCTTTAGAAGAAGGATGACTTCATTATTAGAATCTGGAGAAAGGAGGAGGACATAGAGGATAACATCAAGGAATTTGTGAAGCTTATAGCAAATTGGCTCAATTTTCTCAGAATAGAATCCAGAGTTTGATGAGACAGGATTTGGGGAGTATGTAGAGACCCTGAGAAAAGGAAATATATGGAATAGCTTCTGCAGACAGTGGGCAGGTGAATATACTATATTTGTCTCAATTAACTTACATTTTATAAATAGTTTAATGACACAAGTATCTCTTACTTTGTTACAATATCAGAATTTAAATACCTTCTTGTTAACCAAAATCAACACCAGCGCATCATCCTGATCTAAGTCTGGCTGTGGTTACTCCAGTAATTTAGGCTTAGATTAGAATTCAGTGACATGTTTGTGAACCCTGGCATTCATCAAAATAGCATTTTCTTATAATAAGAATCTAAAACGACACAATTTCTGATAAAGAGTTTGAATTTTGTAATAATAATAATAATAATAATAATAATAATAAATGCTATAGACAAGCTGAATCATAGGATAATGGAAATTTTTCTAAAGTTTCTAAAACTAATTACAGGATCTGCAATACCTGACATGATAGGGAAAACAGATGGCACTCTAGCCTTTCACTCCCCTAAGGGACCAATTTGTTCTATGTAAAAGAGATACCACTACTACCACAAGGTTCCATCACCTGCAGATACATAGGAGCAAAGCAGATGAACGATGAGTGCAATCCAGAACTGGAGTTTTGAATAAGATGAATGCTTATTGTTATTATCCCCTCTTTCCTGATGAGTCTCCTGACATTTTTTGCACAAGATGACAGTAAGCATCTAAGGCAGGACTAAAACCCAGGTCTTCCTCACTCTTCAGCACTCTATTCACTTTGACAAACTGAAATTTGGGATTCCTGAGAAGGAATAAGGCCTTGTTGTTGCCAGGCCCTAACTGCAAAGATCATGTTTAAATGACAATGTTTTCATGTACATTTGACATCCTGGAAGGAAATTGTTGGACTGTTACTTTTCCTCAACAAGAAATTCATTAGCACATGCGACTCAGGGAAACTGATCCATAAGTTATGAGGGATAAACATGTAGAGTCACAAAAATTAGGGCCTGGGTATGAGAATCATGTTTGTAGCAGTTAGTCACCAGGAGTAAATTGCTTAACCATGCTGAATGAAGTAACTTCCTATTCATGAGGACGATGTAAAAGAGATCATTTATTATAGTGCATGTTCCCATAGGAATCATTTAGCTATAGTTTTCAGTGTTTCACTGATATATAAGGTTTTTTAATTGAATTTTGTAATGGGTTACATGTAAATCAAAAACATACATTAGTTGCAGAACTACTGTCCATTTTATTCTCAAAATGTCATTTTCTAGAACGTACCAAGAAGTGATACCAAGCAATATGGTTATCATTCGTTTTAAAAGTCTGTAACAGATGAACTTTTTTCCTGATTTTTTTATATTCTTATACATTTCTGGATATTTTAACACCAAAAATATGCATCTCATTTCAAAACTGATTTGACTTTAATGATCTTTTCTTCAGAAGTCAGGTATTCTTTATATTTTTTTAGTCTCTATCCATAATAATTGATTCATATTTTATTCAATTTAAGCTTAATTATTCTCATACTTTTCAGGGGTTAAAATATTGATTTCAAATAGACTGATTTGAAAAAAAAGGTAAAGAATTATGGAATCAATTGAAATCTAAGCTATTTATATATGTAGTTAAGCAATTAAATATTTTGATATTCCTAAATTCTAAATCTATAAATTTATTAGGTCATCAAAGAAGGGTGGCTTATCTTAAAACAATCCATTCTACCATACTGGGATCTAACAATTCATCTTACTAGTAGCCCCAAATAATGATACTTACATTATAACACATCCACAAGTGAATCAAATTTATATATATATATGTATTTATATAGTTATTACATAAGATGACTGACAATATTGTGATCGCAGCATACTAAAACTACTTCTCTTACTCTCTATTTACCTCAATAGTCAAACTTCTGATATTATTTAAATGAAACTGCTGTCCCAAAATTTATGTCATCTCTCTCCCCTATATATAATTTATTTATTTTTAATGTGCACTTAAAAAATGTCTTCCAAAATGGAGCAAAGATGACAGGGTAAAGGCAGGGACTCTTAATAAGCCCTTCCACATTTCTGTACAAAGAACTTTAAATGCCATAGCAAAACAAATTTTGGCATATTATTACCACTATTATTTAATATGGTACTAGATATGCTAACCATAAAAATATTAGAAGAAAAAGAAAGTGGAGGATTTAGAATTGGGCATGAGGAAATATAGTTATCAGTCTTTGCAGGTTATACAATGTTATACATAGAGAATGAACCAAAAAACTGAAACAATTAGCAAGTTTAGAAAAGTTTGAGGATATAAAATAAAGCACATAAATCAGCAGCATTTCTATTTATCATCAACAAAGTCCAACAGCAAGAGTAAAAGAAATTCTATGTAAAATAACTGTAGACAACATAAAATACCTGGCATTCTACCTACCAAAAGAAAACCAGCAACTTATATGAACACAAGTACAAATTTTTTTCCCACACAAATAAAGTTAAGTCTAAACACTTGGAAGAACATTAATTACTCACAAATAGGCCAAGTCCACATAATAAAAAGTATGATGCTGTTTAAATTAAATTACATATTCAGTGCCTTACCAAACTACCCAAAAATCATTTCATAGGGTTGGAAAAAAATCATGAAATTTATCTGTGAGTACAAAAGGCCAAGATTATCAAGGGAAATAATTTAAAAAATATGAAGGAAGGTATTCTACTTGTACTGCATCTCAAACTTTATTATAAAATGGTAATCATTAAAATAATCTACTAGAGAGGAAATGGAGTAGCAGATCAGTGGGATAGATTATGTAAGTAACACAAAGTAGTAAATGGCTATAGTAACCTAGTTTGATAAACCCAAAGATTCAAGCTTTCAGGAAAGAACTCACTATTTGACAAAATTACCTATTACACTGGAAAACAATATGGCAGAAACTAGGCATAGACCAACATCTCACACCATATTCCAAAAGAAAATGAGAATGGATACAGGATCTAGAAATAAAGGATAATACCATAAACATATAAGGGGAACACAGAATAGTTTTCCTGTCAGAAGAATTCATGACCAAACAAGAGATAAAAATTTATGAGATGTAAAATTTTGGTTACATTAAATTAAAAAAAATTGTAGAAACAAAATAAATGCAACTGTGATTAGAAAGAAACAAAAAACAGATTTTTTTATAGCAGTTATCTCTGACAAAGGTCTTATTTCTCAAATATACAAGATAACTGTCTCAAATTTATAAGAACACAAATCATTCTCCAATTGAGAAATGGTCAAAGTATATAATTGGGCAGTTCACAAATGAAGAAATTAAAACCATTTGTAGTCATATAAAACTGCTCCTAATCACTAATGATTAGAAAAATGTAAATAAAAAACTCTGAGATTCTAACTTTTAACTATCAGTTTAGCCAATGTGATCAAAAAGGAAAATGACAAATGTTGGAAGGGATGTGTAAAAATTAGAACATTAATATAGTGTTGTTGGATCTGTGAGGTAATACAAACACTGTGGAGAGCAATCTGTAATAACTCCCCCAAAGCCATAAAACTGTGCATATTATTTGAACCACCATTACTATGACTAGGTCTGTAGAGATCAGAGAGAGAGGGAAAAAATCTTACAAAAGCATCTATAGTAGCTCTTTTTGTAGTGGCAAAGAATAGGAAACAGGGAATGTCCATCAATTGAAAAATTGCTGAAAAATTTATGGTATATGGTTTTAAAGGAATACATATGGAATGACAAACAGGGTGATTTCAGAAAAATCTAGAATAACTTCTATGGAGTGATGCAAAAATAAAGTGAGCAGAACTAGAAGAAAATTGTGAATAATAACAGAAATACGATAGGGTGATTGACTGTGAAGGACTAAATTATTATCAGCAATGAAAGGATCCAATATAATCCCAAGAGATACATGAAGGAAAATCTATCTTTGCCAGAAAAAAATAAACTGTCAGAGTCTGAATGCAGAACAAAGCATACCATTTTTCACTTAATTTCTTTGATGAGTTTTTTTATGTGTGGTATGTGACTTCTTTCACGTCATGATTAATATGTAAACATATATTGTATGACAGAATTGATATAATCTATATCAAATTATTTACCATCTCAAGGAGTGGGAATGGGAGGGCAGGAGAGAGAGATTCATGGAATCTCAGAAAACAATTGTTAATATTATTTCTATGTGTAATGTGAAAAACCCCAATAAAGAACAACAATAAAAATGAATAAAATTCTATCCCAAACCTCCACCAAGAATACACTTCTTCCATACCTCACCAGAAACCAGAAAAGATATATTTCAGTGTTTCTTAAACTGTGCAGCAAAAATTTCTGAGGTACAACTTTTAAAAAAATATACTTTATATGTTTTGTTAATAGGCATTAAAGTAATAATTTTAGATGATTTTTAATGGAGCAACAGAAGTAATGAGAAGACAAGGTAAAACAAATTTTCATACCAAGACAACATAGAGTGTTTATAGGAAAGGTTGAGTGGGGAAAGCTGTCTAGCACATGTCTTTCCTGGCAAGCCAGCAGCAGGCCTTGGGGTCATGTGATTTAGTAGCCAAGGCTTCCTGAATTCTCAGCAAACAGTTGATAAAGGGGTTGGACAACTGGTCAGAAGGAGATTACAGGGCACTCTGTGTGTGTTGTTTGTAGGATTCTATTGCATTGCCTTTGTGCAGGTTTAAGTTATTTTCCCAATGTGAGGAAGGTACCAGAAGGAAATGGACCCATTGTCAGAGTTTCAGGGTTCAAAAGAGTGTTTGTGGCTGCTCGTAGATGTGACAGAGGCTGGCACTAGAGAAAAAGTGCTAGGCTGAAGAGTGTGTGGAACTGATCACCTTGATGGGGGTGGGGTTTTTTGGGGGGGTAAAGGGAGGCCTCAGGAAATTGGAATCTTGAGGAGAAGATTCTGGCTTGGAGAGGCATTGATCTCTTAGTCTGGAGAAGCTGAAGAGAGAAGGTTGAATAAGACTTTCTTCTGAGGGTTACCCACTTTTTCCTGTTTGAGACTGGAGTCCTTCCCCCCAACATTTCTCATTTAAAAAGATTCACTGAGGAGAAACCTGAGAAAAGGCATTTTGAATCTCTGTCAGACTTTACCTCAGCTTCTATTGCCCTGGGTCTGAACTGTGGCCAAGGGGAAAAACCCAGGGTCAGTCAACGTTAATTTCTCTCAGGGGACTAAGGCTGCCAAGACCTGAGTCCCCCCCCCCCCAACCTCCCGAACTAAAGGAGGGAGGAAAAAGGGTTTTAGATAAAGATAGGGACCCCCTTTTCCCCACTTTTCTCTCCCATACTTTCCCTGCTAGTTATTCCTTTGTATTACCCTGATTGAGTTAAGTTGACATTAAATAGTTATCTTTTCCCCAAGCTGTGAATCAAGTGTGAGTGAACAGATCAAGGAGAGACCCTTTGGTCTCCAGTAATGGAGAGGGGACAAGAGGGACAAGGGTGAATCTGGGAGAGCAGCCATAACTAAGGAGGGAAGGCAGAAGGGGGGAAAATCTTCAAACCCCTTCTCTCTCTGAGCCAACCCATTATATCTGCTGTCTCCCCTGAACCCTGCTTTGAGAAGGGGGGTCTCTACTCTTCTCTCTCTCTATTCTGAAAAACTGAACCCCTTGACTAAATAGACTAGAGAAAAGATCAGGAAAGTAGTGACCCCATGTCTCCTTTCAAGAAAGGAAAAGTGACATTAAAATTTTCTAAAAAAGGAAGAAAAATAAAATTTTAAAATGCCTTTTTATCAATTCAAATTCTATCAATTTTCTCTTAGGTATGGATAGCATTTTTCATCATAAGTTCTTCAGAATAGCTTTGATCATTGGACTGATAAGAATCGCTAAGTTTTTCATAGCTAATCATTTTATAATATTGCTCTCATGGTGTACAAGGTGCCCCTAATTCTACTTACTTTATTTTGTATCAGTTCATACAAATCTCAGTTTTTAAAAAAATAACCTTGTTCATCCTTTGTTATGTTTAAGTAATGTTCCAGCAAAATTATATACCTCAAGTTGTTCAGTCATCCCTCAACTGATTATCTCAGTTTCCTATTTTTAATAAAAAAAATATTGCATCAGGACATTTGACTGTATATTGACCAACTGATTACAATTTGAATTCACAATGAGGTTTTCCTGTTTAGAAAATAATAGCTAGCTAGAAATACAAACTCTCAAACCAACTTAACCATTAACTTCCTCATTGCAAGTATAGAGGGTAGCTTTTTATTAATCACTTTAAAAATCAATATGATTACATTTGCTAAATTACTAGACATCCTTAATGTATCTGATTATTTGCAACGTTAAACAAATATGGTTAAAAGATTAATTCTGAGTTTCAATTTCATTCTAAGTTACAAATTCTAAATAAAAAACAAACACAAAATGGATTTCAGATTAAAGAACCTGAGTTCAAAACAACACTTATTCTTATGAATTGTATGATCATGAGCATTTAACTACCCTTTACCACACTTTAATCCATTTTTGTATTTTTTTGGTATTTGATTATCTGTGTACAAATCATTATAATAAATAAAACATCCTCAAGGTAAGAAGTTTTATTTCTAATATTTATATATTCAGTTCCTAGCATAGTGTTTTTTGTTGGTAATGATAAGCAAATGTTTGGTGAATGAATTAATCAATGAATGAGATAATAGGACTACATTATTTCTTAAGGATCCTTCCAATTTTGTTGTTTTATGGTCATGTTCTTAGCACATTTCTATTAATATTACTTTCTACTAGCCTATGGGTATCCAAAACACTGAAGCTGAAAATTATGTGAAATATGGCACTATAGTAAAATGAATTACTTCACTAACTCAGATGCTTATTCAATGAAAAATGAAAGCTTTGAGAGCTGACCTAATATGACAGAAGCAATGCTCTTTGTAGTAAAGAATGGGGTAACCTTGAAGGATGATCATTGTTCTTTGAGTTTTGTTGAATATCTCAGATACTATGATTTTGAATCTATTGTAAAAATATCTAGAGAGATAGAAAGAGGTAGGACAGCCTTTAATTGATTTTTAAAAATCAAAACAACACACAATTGTTAAAAATCTAAGGCCAAAGTTTTAAAGTCATTATTTCAGCATATGGTACCCATAATTTACACTAACTAACTGGTCATGCTTTAAAAGACTAAGGATAATTTAACAATAGAACTATTTGCTACACTTCCAAGCTTTCAAAGAGAAATAAGTGTTTTAAAGCAGTTTATTGACTACACAAAAATCCATTTATCTTGTTCTATTGCTACACAAATACTGACTTCTATTTTTAGCTGCTGAAAGAAATAAGACAAGAAGCAAGGTCTTCAGAGACTCATTAGGACCATTAGAAAAATGCTTCTAGCAGCTCCTATCAAAACAGGAGAAATAAATAACCTTTGTTCCTGGGATTTGGAATCACCCCATTTTCTGCAGCCCCATTTCCTGTTGATGTATTACAGTCATTATAGTCACCTCTGTAGGACACTATGTACACATAGTATGATATAGCCTAACCTCCCATTTCAGGGTATTTCCTGATATATGATCCATTTGTCATGGTCAGATTGTCCAAGGTGAAAGAATAAAACTTTAAATATGAACCACTTTTAGACAACACGAGCATATGGAAGGAAAGTATTTTGTCTTCTTTTTTTTTGGACAGAAAGAAGACAGGAAAGAAAACAATTTCATAAGAAGAAAATTATTTAATGATGGACTGTCATATAAATACCCTATTTGTTGTTCTTTTTAAAATATTACTATTTAATACAGACATTACTTAAATTAAAAATGCCAAGGTTCTCAATTATCTGGAAACTGATTTAATAACAAAGTCTTATATTTTAGGGTTTTTTTTAAATTTTTATCCTTTTAGATGGGAGCTGGGGGTAAAAGGAGAGAGAAGAAAGGGAGAAACCTGAAAGAATACATTTATTCACATGGAATAGTGTAACATCTCTATCTGCCTTAAACCAGAATTCCTTCAAGTCAAAATTAGCTTATTCATATATGTGATACTGTCTTTGACAATCATTTTTCTCTAGGAGTAGAAATCCAATGCCAATTCATTTGAATGTTAATGAATTCTTTGCAATAATAATTTCCTTTTTTTATTGTCATTCAATTATTTTATTCCATGCACATTTCTCCAATAGGAAGCATATTGTACCTATATTTTGTTCATAAACATAGGAAACTTTCAAATATCATTATAAAAATTGTTAAAATTCCAACTATTCTGGATTCCTCTCATTTTCAAGCTGAATTTTCATCAATTAGAATTCTATCAGCTTATATGATTCTCTTTCATCCTTCTGAAGCATGGTTTTAGAGATACCATCCATGGATATTATTTAGCCTATGATAAAATCAGATGCCAGGGCCAGCCAGGCAGGTTATATTCAGATTTTGAATATTGTTACTGATTATATTTCTCATTTATGAATGTTTGTAGACATTGTCCCTTTGATTCGTAGATTCCTAGGACCACAATTTTAGATCTAAAGAAGATTTTAGAAACCAGTCCCTTCATTTTATTGATAGAGAGACTGAGGCCCAGACAGGTTGAATCATTTATGTAGTAAATGGAAAAGACTGTGATTTGAACAAAGGTTTTTAAACACATGGACGAAAATTATTAAGACATGCCAAGATGTAGGTAGGTCAAGTTTCTGTGATTTCTCTTCCAAGAACTTCTGTGCTCTTACAATTGACCTTATTTGTTGCAAACTATTTTCTTATTATTCGTTTATATTCTTGAAATTCAGTTATGTTCCCTTGAAAGAATACAATTCTAAGTGCTATCAAATAATGTTTAAAGCTGATGTTCAAAGTACTTTCCTTAAACTAGGCTGAATGTACCTAAATGACTATGATACATGTTTTGAGGGTGGGAGTATCCACAGAAAAAACAAAAACATGCTTTATTCTTTCAAGGAACAAGTTGCAAGGAGCTCATGTGATATCCCCTCTATTCCTCACTTTAAAGTGCTTAAGTTTCATCATTTGGTACTTAGTAGTTTGAACTTATAGTGAATTAGTAGTGGGACTCTCATTGCAAAAACTTAATTGAGAAGTAAAACTCTTACTTTATTTTGTTTTATTTTAGCAACTTTTATTTTAAAGTTGGCTGAGGGTAATGAAGGTATGCGTCATAATGAGAACGAGAGAGCAAGTCTTTCTGAATTCAAATTCAGTTCTTTATTTACTCAAACATGTTGCTTCTCCATTTGGCAAAGCATTCAAACACTGTTTACAAAGAGATCAACTTTGATGGGCTGCCATATTTTTCAAATGTCAAATACATGCTTACGCAAAATACTATTTTATAGAGAACTTTCACAAGATGAGTGTTCAGCTGGTGGTCAGAAGCAGCAACATAAGGATATTCTTTAAGGATCTCTGAAAACTTAAGTACTGACTTTGACACATGGGAAATGTTACAGGACAAGCCATCATGAAATGTCCACATCGGAGAAGGCACAGTACTGCACAGGCAAGCAAAATCGTATCAATACAAAGGAAATTTAGTGATACAAATCCAGCCACTTCTACTCTAAGTGTCCTAGTGGACTGTTTGTGCTGGATCTGTGCTCCTGCATTTAGAGCATACATAGCTGAACTTCTTGGACTCTGACTCTAACACTGTGATGTCATTTCTCTTTTCTAAAAATAAATGACAATGATAAATAAATCTATTGTTTCATAATCTTTGAGGAAGAAATAATATTATAACCATGTAAGCATGCAGTAAGGCAAATAGTCTCATTATCTGTTTCAAAGAATGCTTTCTAGTCCTGAAGATTATCTAAATAACTAGCTCAACCCTCCTGTCCTAGACCAAATGGACTTTGCTCACAATTTAAAAAATATTTTTGGTCACCTCCTCTTCTTTCCTGTTCTTGAACTGCATCTCATTCTGGTAAAAAATACTACCTGCTTTATGGTGAATATTCACCCCGATAACCATTCTCTTCTTTTGAATAATCCTACTTTCATTTTTACTCTTCCTTCTCCCATGAATAGTGCTATTTATATATCATAAGTTACTACAGAATTCTGCTGATTGAGTGAGCAGGAAAGATTATAAGAATTTAATCTGAACCCTAGGAATCTGGAGCTGTTCTTAGTGAATAGTCTTCCTTAGCACACTGATAGTTCTTTTTCCTTTTGGTTTAGCTATTCAATTTATTTGACTCTCTGTCAGAGACCTGGTTGGCAGATGATCTTCTCCCTAGGTTCTCCAGAAAACCAGGCTGAAAAAATTTTCCAACACTAGTAAGTAATTTCACAAAATATTATGGTTCAGAGTATTCACTGACAGACCTTCAAAAGTCTAGCCTTAAGGGAAATCAAAAACTATCTAACTTCTATGTATTCTATTTCACAAAAGTAGTAAAAGAAATAATTACAAATATGATTTGGAGCTAGAAGACAATTAAAATCAACTAAACCAATGCTTTTCTTTCAATAATAAACTGGTTAACTTAAAATGTAAAGATTTGAATTTTTAATGGATGAATAAAAAAGGAACCAGCAATGTACCTAAAATATGACATTGCACATTTTTGTAAGAAATAGACTCTTGATAATCTGAAAATCCATCTTATCAAAAATGAAGATTTGACCAAATCATCAGCTCTACCACACCTTCCCATTCAATAAACTCCAATAGCAACTAATCACTTCCAGGATGAAAAATGACATCCTCTATTTCACCCTTTATCAACTTGGCTCTCTTACATATTTCCAGGATTTTTATATATTCCCTAGTATTCTCTGATCCAGTAACACCAAAATTTTGATATTTCTCTCATGAGACCTTTAATGTCCAAAATGGCCATTTTGATAATCCCCATCCCTCAAATATTCTTGAACATGCCTTTTAATTTCCACCTCCCTGATTCATTGTCTTCCCTAAATTCCCAACAACCTTTTATAAGAGATCTTTTCTTATCCGCAATTATTGTTAGTTCATTATTTCTTTTAACTCCATGTATTTCTAATTTAGGGGCAGTTAAGTCATGCAGTGGTTAGAATACTGGACCTGATGTCTAGAAGTCCTGAGTTCAAATATGACCTCACACATTTGCTAGCTAGCTAACCTGGGGCAAGGCACTTAACCCCTATTTGTCTCAGTTTCTTATCAATAAAATGGGGACACTCTCAAGTAGAAAATGACAAATCACTCCAGTATCTTTGCCAAGACAATCCCATGGTTTTAGTTCATCAGATCATGAAAAGTCAGATCCAACTGACTGAACAAAAACATTCCAAATTTATCATGTGTATATATTTGTTTATTCAAGGCTGTTTATATGTTATCTCTTCATTAAAATGTGAGCTCCCTGAGCATGAGGACTGTCTTTTCCTTTTTACATATGCCAAGGACTTAACACACTGCCCATCACATGACAACAATTAATAAATGTTTGTTGTCTGAATGATTGACTTTGATTTTAATGTCTTTTGCTACATATGTCATGTATTTCATACTCTATGGAATGATGTCTTATTTTCTGTGCATTTGGCTTCCTTAATAAAATTCTAACAATGGTAGAAATGCTCACTTTTCTGTTCCTAGAGGATGAGGATGAGAAAATAGGAAAAAAATTCTAAATTTGGTTATTTTTATAAGTGCATAAAAAAAACTAAAAAAGAGACAAGGCCCTGACATCTTTAGTTAATAATAAGAACAATAATAATACTTTAGCACTTATGTAGTACTTTTTTTAGCGTCAATTGTACAGATTTCCTTCATAATAAAGATTATAATGGCATAAATCAAATAAAAGAGGCCTTTTAGTATCACACCTGTCAAAAGCACTGACAGGATTTAATTTGCTGCTTTTGTTGTAAAACCAGATGTACATGCTTTGTCTCAGTTGCTTTATTCTCAAAGTGAGGCAACTTCAGCCATAGCTGCACTTCTGACCAATTGTCCCTCAAAGACTATCAAACCTTTTCCTTTGGGTTAGAGTCAAGTACTCCATACTAGTTTTGTAAGATGCAAGAGGCTGCAGCCTTCATTTTATATTTCAGGCAAATAGAATTTCTCTGTGAAGAAGAGCTCAGGGTAAGCTTATCTGTTCAAATCAAGCTTACTTGGGTAGCAAAGGCACAACAGGAGGCTATTGGGAATACCCCCACCCAGTTCATCTAGTGAATAATTAAGCTGGGATTGGATTGAATTCTTTCATAATTATCCCTCTCAATGTGCTGTTGGGCTTGAGAAGTTAATTACAACCATTTTCATGCTTATAATGCAGAAATGATCTCCCAGTCACATACACATTTGACAAGACTTTAGAAGGATTTTTGATGAGCATGACTGGCTACAAATATCTCCTCCCCTTGACAAGTTGCTATCTGTCTATTTTGCATTTTCTAATGTTTTGCAAGATTTTTTTTTTCATTGAGCAAAGGGGAGAAACAGGTGGACTTCTTCAAAGAGTAAAGTTTCCACAAAAAAGTTGTTTTTGAAATAAGCTTAGGAATTTTTGTAAATGATTTTGCAGATGTACAACTATTTGTCATTCTATGCTATGAAAACGTGGCTTCTATATTAATTTTTGAGAGAAAATATTTTATAAGCGTATGTAATGCATTATGTTACCAACTAAAACTCTTTACATAAAAATTGAGGCAGTTCTTACTTCTCAAAAGTTTTACCTAAATAGCAGAAACTCAGACATGTTGTAAAGCTATATAAGTAGGTTTGAAGTACGTGCATTTAACAGATCATATGAATCTTGGATGAAGATTAGACTCATGAAGGTTTTTTTAATATTTATTTTTTTCTCAATTACATAAAAAAATTTTAACCTTTTAAGTTTGAGCCAAATTCTCACTTCTCTGATTCCTTCCCTTAACCCTTTCCTGATAAGGCAAGAAATTTGATATAGATTTTACATATGCAATAATGTAAAATGTCTTTCCATTTTAGTCATTTTTTTGAGAGAATGGAAACAAAGAAAAGTGAAGAAATAAAGTGAAATATAGTCTGTCTCAATTTGTATTCAGATGTGATCAGCTTTTCCTCTTGAGGTCGATAACATTTTTAATGATGAGACCTTTAGAATTGTCTTAGATCACTGTATTGCTAAGAACGAAGTCATTCATAAATGTTCATCAGATAATATTGGTGTCACTGTGAATATTGTTCCTTTGGTTCTTCTTACCTTAGTTTGCATCAGTTCATGTTGATCTTTCCAGATTTTTCTTCTTTTTTTCTTTTTTCTTTTCTTTTAAAAAAATTTTCCCATGGTTACATGACTCTTGTCTCCTTTCCCTCTTCCCTCCCACCTCCCAGAGCTGACAAGTAATTTCACTCATTTATACTTGTATTATTACTCAAATCCTATTTTCATATTATTCATTTTTGGACTAGAGTAATGCTTTTAAACCAAAACCCCAAATTATCTGCCCCTATAAACACATGATAATTCATATGTTTTCTTCTGGATTTCTACTCCCACAGTTCTTTCTCTAGATGTGGATAGTATTCTTCCTCATAAGTCCCTCAGTGTTGTCCTGGATCATTCAATTGCTTTTAGTAGCAGAGTCAATCACATTTGATTGTCCCACAATGTTTCAGTTACTATGTCTAATGTTCTCCTGTTTCTGATTATTTCATTCCATGTCAGTTCATGTAGCTTTCCAGTTCTTCTGGAAATCAAGCAGTTAACCATTCCTTATAGCACAATAGTATTTCATCACCATCACATACCACAATTTGTTCAGCTATTTCCTAATTTAGGTTCATCCTTTCATGTTCTAATTAAAAATATATATCATTTAAAATATTTTCCCATGGATACAAGATTCATGTTCTTTCCCCATTCTCTTTCCTCTCCACTCCTGGAGCTGACAAGTAATTCCACTGTGTTGTACATATCTCATTATTCAAAACCTATTTCCATATTATTCATATTTGTAAAATGTTCTTCTAAGACCAAAACCTCCAACATACATCCCCTCCCACATTGGTTATTTTCCTTTACTGTTATGTTGGCCACTCTGCTAGGTGTAAGGTTGTACCTCAGAGTTGTTTTGACTTACATTTCTTTAATCATGAGGGATTTAGAACATTTTTTCATATGATTATTGATAATTTTGATTTCCTCATCTGAAAGCTATTCATATCCCTTTACCATTTATCAATTGGGGGATGATTTGATTTCTTTTAAATTTGATTTAGTTCCTTATATATTTGAGAGATTAGAGCTTTGTCAGGGAATTTTGTTATAAATTTTTTCCCAGTTTACTGCTTCCCTTATTTTCCACACTTTTCTTAAATCACTCTTCTCATCATTTCTTATAGCACAGTAGAATTTCCATTACAATCACATACCACAGCTTGTTCAGCCATTCCCCAGTAGATGACCATCCCCTTAGTTTCCATTTCTACCACAAAAGGTGCTATAAATATTTTTGTATAAACAGGTTCTTTTCCTTTTAAAAAATCTCTTTGAAATACAGATCTAATAGTTGTATTACTGGGTCAAAAGTTATGCACATCCTTAAAGTGCTTTTGTAATAATTCTAAATCCCTCTCCCAAATGGTTAGATCAGTTCACAACTCCACCAGCAGTATTTTAGTGTCTCAGTTTTCCTACATCTTCTGCAACATTTACTATTTTCCTTTTCTGTTACATTAGGCAATCTGATAGGTGTGAAGTGATACATGAGATTTATTTTAATTTGCATTTTTTCTAATCAGAAGTGATGTAGAGCAAATGGTGATTATTTATAGCTTTGATAATTCTTCTAATACTGCTTCTCTATAACCTTTGACCATTTATCAATTGTGGAATGACTTGTATTTTTAGAAATTTGAGTCAGTTCTCTATATATTTGAAAAATAAGACCTTTCTCAGAGATAATTGCTGTATTTTCCCCTAGCTTTCTCCTTTTCTTCTTAATTTTGGTTGCATTGATGTTGTTTGTGCAAAGTCTATTTAGTTTAATATAATCAAAGTTATCCATTTCATGTTCTATAATGCTTTCTATCTTGTTTGGTCATAAATTCTTCCCTTAGCCATAGAATTGACAGATATACTATTTTATGCTTCTCCAATTTGCTAAGTAATGAGAACCTTTATGTATAAATCAGGTAGACCTTTTGATCTTATCTTGGTATAGGGTGTGAAATATTAATCTTTACCCAGTCTCAGCCATACTTTTTTTTCCAGTTTTCCCAGCAATGTAAGATATTTATTTCACCCAATTTTTGTTCAAATGGTCTTACTTAATTTGTAAAGTTCTTTTTGAGTTCTTCCATTATAATTATTTGGACCTGAGACCAATTTATATTTTGCTTTAAAGCTTCACATGTAGCTATTTTGTCAATGTTTATATCTTGAACCTCCCTATCTAGGCATTTTTTTTCTTTTTTGGTTTATTTTTATCAGTTTATTTTATGATTTAAATATATATATATATACATATATATATATATATAATTATGTTGAGCATTGCTTGTGAATTTGAGCACATTTTTTGTGCTGAGTCTTGGGATTTATTTCTGGCTTGCATCAGGTCTCAGATCTCAGGTTTGGCTGGAGTTTCCTTGCTGGTTTGCATTGGGGATGATCATTGCTAACTTATATGGAAGGTAGAGTCTTTCTGCTGGCCAGCTCTTGTAGCAGAGATGACTGGCCAAGTCCCAGTGGGTTGAGTTTTGCTTTTGGCTGGTTCCAGAGGTAGAGATTGAGTGCTGTCTTAACCCATCTGTGGAGTCTCTCTGCTGACTAGCTCCATGTGTAGAACCTTGCAGGGGGGTTTTATATCAAGTTGGGCTTCTTTGCTGAGGGGGCAGGGACTTCCAGGGTTCACTGGCATGTGGCCTACCCTGATTGCTATCTTCTGGGACTTTGGCCCCTTCTCTCTCACCATTAAGACAGATCTCTAGTACTGATCCTCCAGAATGTGCTAGTCTGACAAGCTGATTCTCTCCTCCATCCTTTGGTATGAGGCTTTTGTTTAGGGTTGTTTGCAGTGGAATTTGGGAGGGATTAAGAAGGTGGCTTCCTTACTCCTCTGTCTTAGCACTGGAAATATCATTAAGTTTTAAAAGTCTCTAACAGTTTACTAACCAAGTTATTAAAATAATGATAATAATAAAAAATTCATGAAAATTGTATACTAAAGTATAGTGGATTTATAGTCTGCCACTCCAAAGAAATCAGTGATCTTTAGAGTATTGTGGTATATATGAAATCATTCAAACTTTTCAATTATGTTGATATCAAGAAAATATAAATTGTATATTTTTTAATGAACCTGTATTTGAGTCACTTCTAAAATGTAAATTTAGAGTAAATGCCATATTAGTTATAGCTGACATTTTTATTAGTTAACATCAATGAAGTACTTTTTCATTCTAATATATGCATATTTGTAAATATAGGAATGTGTATATAACATTCATAATATCACTGTTTGCTTAGTTGAACCAATTATCTAAATAGTAGGGACATATTCTACCTATATATGTCAACCCATTCATGTCTCATGAATAGCATTTAATATGTGTAATTCTTTTCTTTCCAAAAAGCCTCTCTAGAAAGGTCTGCATAGTGTAGTAAAAATCCTCCTCCTCTTCTTCCTATCCCTTTGCTTTTTTTCCTCTCTTGATGTTTCAGTAAAATACTGTAGTAAATTTATTAATGCTACCTAACTGATCCTCTTCATTTCCAAGGCATACATGTCCTTGATTATACTAATATGTCAGTCCAGATATTGCTCACTCTTCTCAGACACTAATAAACCCTATTACATGTGTTTCTATTAATATTTCAGCTACTAATAATTGTGTTTGCTATGATATTTTTGATTCTGAGGTTTTGTAATTACATAACTAAAAATAATACATTAGTATGAAAGAGATGAACTACTGATGTATGGAGGAATTGGTTATCATTGAATATAGGGCACAGCTGGCTTAGCATGATCCAGCACTTAACATAATGAGGAGTCATAGTACTCATTTTGATGTTAAGAAGTGCAGACTGACAAAGGAATCTGTCCATCACAAAAAATAAACTGTCTTCTAAGTTTATCTGAGAAGAAAGTACTTTGGTTGGTTAGAAATTCTAGTTATACAAGTATTACCATATGAAACACTGGAAAACTTTGAGTCTAGGAGGAATGAAAATATAATAAAATTTAGATTAGTTATTCAAAAGCCTTTCAGTGACCTTGTCGATATATTTAAGTCCCCAAACTATTTTATAAATAAATGCCAATAGGGTTATTAATAGCATAGTTTGTTGGAAAAATTAGAAATATTGAGGAGGGGCAATCTTTACCACTTTTTCACATCATGGGGTAAAATTAACTCACCTCTCAACTCCCCCAAAAGAAAGTACTCATGTAAAATGTCAGTATCAAAAAGACTACATGTCCCAGCTCTGCACTTGGGTGCCTTGATGGTGAAAAAGGTAGCTAGTTCTACCTTGTCACACTGTCTTATATTCTAGTCATTGTTAAAGAATCAATATGTTCCCATGTTACTTGTAAAGTCAAATTTTCTTCCTTGTGTTGGCATGTCTAATTTACCTTTCTTGATACCCATTCTTTGTGAATTTTTCTATTGTTATCTGAGATCATTGGTGTTATTACTGGCTCTTTTCTCAGTTTTGTCTCTTGGGGATATATTGATATTTATACTTCTATTATTTTCACCCTGCAAATATTTTCAGTAGTTTCTAGCTAGATACATATAAATAGGCAGTTTTCTCCTTTCCCTTTACTTTTTTTAATCCAAGATGCTTTTGATTAGATTTGCAAGTTTCCAGACAAAAACTTTGCCTTTCTTAGATGTACTTCAACCCTGGTTAGAAGTCTTTCATTCTTCTACTTCAAAATGCCATCAAGAGACTCAAATTCCTTCCTCAGATATATTAAGTAGCCAATCAATCATTAAATTTGCTCATCTCTCCTAGTATCTTTGTATTTTTAAACAAATGAAAAGAAAAGATCCTGTAGTCCCTACAGTCTTCAATTCCTCAACTAAGAGGTCATGATTCTTAGAAAATCTAGACTCTTCTTTATTGTATTGCATTAGCAAAAGTAGTTAATAGTTATTAAGTTTGACAAAATTTGGGGAGTTCTTTGTAACATCCTAAATATGTGTCTTAGGGAGAAAGAAAATCTATCTGTTGTTATAATTACAATCATAAATATCACTCTCAGCACCCATCAGTAATTACTATTTATTTCTTCTTCAGCTGGCACATACCAAGTGATCTCTCACTTCTTGGCACATTATGGTATTCAACATTATTCATAAAGGAGTCAGCTGCTTCTTCCTTATACGATTCAACTCCATTCTCTTGGGAAAAGCTTCATTAAATTTTACTTAACTCCAATTCTTTAATCATCTTCCTTTTAGTACATTTTTATGTTTATTTTTTATTATGATTATTATTATTATGTTAAGCATAAATGTAGATATTTGGTTGTCCTCTAACAATCAGACATCAAAATTTATTCATGTTATTTGAAATTCTTCATATTCTTCATTCTTTATGAAATCAGTATCCTCAGTTTGTAGTTCTTTTTAGTAATTATGTCTGCTTTAAAGCTGGGAGGAGTGGCTAGATATGGTCAAATACTTAGAAAAGAAACTTGTGATGGAGGTCTCATTGTTTTAAGGGCATTCAAGGATGAATAGATAGATAAATGAATGAATGAATAAATGAAAGATTTATGTAAATAAAATGATTACTCTTCACCTAGCAGTGTGCTAAGACCTAGAAATTCAAATACAAACCAAAGATAATCTGGGTCTGGGTCTTAAACTTTAAATTGTAATGGGAGAGATACCATACACAGGAGAGTGGTAACCAGGGAAGTATTTTTTGTTTGGAAAAATTATTAGCATGGTGAATGGAACAATAGGATTGTCCACTGACATATCTTTCCATAGATAATGTTAGAATTATTTTATTATACTTCTCCAAGCGAATATATATGTATGTATATATTTATGTATAAATTTTCCTTCCTTTAATTTAATATGCATGCATGCATGTGTGTGTGTGTGTGTGAGTGTGTGTGTGTGTATAAGACTATATATGTCCTCAGAAGTTTAAAGCTGAATGGCTTATTTCCTCCTGGGCATAGTTACTGGAGTTCCAATTTAGATGATAGAGCAACAGAGTGAAGATGAAGCATCATTGTCTCAGATAGTTCACAGATATATGGCATATATTCTCTTAGATATTATCTCTAGTGGCTCATTCAATAGGGAAAGCAGCAGTAGCAAAGTGAAAAAATGTCAAGATACTAAAATATATCAAGAAGGGAAGATTCTCAAAGAATGGAAAATCACAAATTATTCCATTCCTAAGTGAGTAAAAAAGAAAATACTCATTTATTATCTCTTTGAAACTTTAATGAAAATATTGTGATTTCAGATCAATAATATATTCAGTGCAAATATGAGAAAGGAAAACAAAGATTTTATTGTCATTAAAAATATCATGCCATTATTAAAAGACAATTGGCTGAGATGTAGAAAATTTAAATGGCTGCTGTTTTAATTTTTATTGATTTCTTTAAAGCATTTTGCTTGTCAATACAAAATGTTGACTTTAATGTTCTCTCAGACAAAACAGCTCTTGTGAATACATCAAAATTACATACATCCCACAAATGTTCAATGACTAAATCCTGAATTTTGACATCATTTAAGGTTTTCAACTTTAGGGTCAAACATGATCATCAGAATAATGGAAGATGCCTTAAAGCCTACATAAAACAAAATTTCCTATTGATTGTGATATTCTCCAAATATTTTTGAAGTAAATGACTCTTATCTCATACAAGATATACTAAATCCAATGCTTAGTACAGTTTTGGGCAAAATTAATCAAAATAAAGAGCAAATGATCTGTTCCTACATCCCAGGCAGGTAAAAAGGATATAAAATATCATTTGTATAACAAAATGTATTTAAAATGATTTTAAACACTCACCCATGTAAAACATGGTGCTAGATGCTTTGAATATAAAGACATGGGTAAACAATTCCTGTCTTCAAGGAGTTTATATTCTAACGGTATGGTATGACATTGATGTAAATATATTATGATAAAAAATGAGGATAGAGAGAGTACAAGCAATTGATCTCATCAAGGAAAGCTTCTTGGTGGCCAAGAAGTTCTCAGAAAATGCAAAGCCTACTGTTACAAAAACCCTTCCCTTTAACTTTCATATTTTGTTATGGTTGGTGGGTGACTGAAAATCATGAAATACTTTTGTCACAGACATTTAAATTATAAATAGCCTAATATTTAAGGGAGAGATACACAATCAGTGAATATTACTTATGATTTCAACAGCAGCATTAAAAATATTATTGAGAAATAGCCTGGTAGGGAAATTGACAAATTGATGGACAGTGCAAGTAGAAAAATGTAACCCTGATGTATTGGAACATCATTTAGGTATTGTTCAGTCTAATGAACTAACTTTCTATGAAATCTTAGAGACAGAGAGAACTGCAGGACTGTGTAGAATTGGAGGCTATGGATTCAATTCCCATGTCTGGTACTATGTGTCCTTAGTCAAATTATTTAACTTTCTTACATCTCAAGACTTTCATCTGTAAAATTAGTGGTGAATTAGTCTTTAAATGTCTTCATATCTCTGATGTTATGATTTGTTAGCATATGTAGTAATATGTTATATACTATGATGTTATGAGTTAGTCCAATTCTCTCATTTCTAAAGTTATAAAAAAGAGAGGACTAGAAAGATCGAGTAATACTTTTTTACTTTATAAAGAAAAGGTTAAAGGGATAAAGTAGAAAGTCTAAAAGGGGGAGTCATTTCCAATCTGACTTGTTTTTTTATTATTTTTTCAGATTGCATGTCAATACAATTATTAATATTAATTTTCTGTCATTTTGCAAACTATGTTCTCTCTTGTCCTTATTCTTTTCTCCCTCTACCCCAAGAAGGCAGGTAATATGATATAAATTTAATATGTATATATTATCACATAATACCTATTTCCATGTTCATTATCTTGTGAAACAAGACAAGTATTGCTTACATTAGAGAAAAATTCATGTAAGGAATGAAGGAATAAATGGTGTGTTTCAATCTGAATTTGGACTCTATTTCTTCTGTGATGGTGGATATCCTTTCTGTTATTAATCCCTTGGAGTTGTCCTGGATCCTTGCCTTATTGATAATAGTCAAGTCATTCAGAGTCAATCATTATACATTATTGTTGTTACCTTGTACAACATTCTCCTGGTTCCATTCCCTTCATACTTTGCATCACTTCATATAAGGTTTTCCAGATATTTTTCTGATCATCTTGTTTGTCATTTCTTATGGTACAATAGTATTCAGTGACAAACATACCACAATTTCTTCAGACATTCCCCAATTGATGCACATCTCTTAGTTTCCTGTTTTTTGCTACCACAAAAGAGCTGATATATATATATATATGTATATATATATATATATATATATGATATAGGCAGATCATTTTCCCTTATCTTAGATCTCTTTGAGATACATATCTAGTAGTGGCATTGCTAGGTCAAAGGGTATGCGCAGTTTTATGGCCCTTTGGGCATCAAGTGACTTTCTTAAGGAGGTAGTTAAAAAACCTGTATTTTAGTGGCCAAAAAATACAGCAATATAATTTTGAAATAAAAAACTCTAGACAATCTTGAATTTCAGTGAGACGCATAGCTTCTGTGAAAAAAGGATTTGATCATTCCTCTTTTTTATACCCGATTTAGACCACATTTGGATTAACATGTTCAGTTCAAATGCCACAGTTGAAAGAATTTGATAATCCAGACTGTAGCCAGAGATGAGGAACTGATATGCTGAAGGGCCTTACATCATAGAATATATGGGAATGGGAGTTAAAGAATTGGGAATGTTAGGCAATCTGTCTTCAAAAATTTGAAGATTTGTCATGAGGAAAATGGACTAGATTTGTCTTGTTTTCCCTAGAATGCAGAGTTAGAAAAGATAGGTAGAAGTTACAAAGAGGTAAATTTAGGTTTCTACTAGGTGAAAAATATATTAACAGTTACATGCAAATGGAACAAGCTGATTCAAGAGGTAATAGGTTCTCTCTCAGTATGTCTTCAAGCCACATCCAGATAATGTGATATAAAGTTAATTCCTTTTAGATAGAGGTTAGACTAAATGATTACCTAGGTCTCTATCAGCTTTAAAATTATATAATTATCAAAAACCATGCATCTCTCTAAGTTTCAGAGCTAGAATTTGATCATAAGTTCTCTGATTCCCAATAATTCTTTACACTGAAATAAGAATTCCTCATTAGTGGATAAACATACACAATAAGGGAATAAAATTATAATGGGGAAGCTAGGTAGATCAGCTGATAGAGCCTTGGGTTTGAAATCGGGAAGACTCGTTTCATGAGTTCACATCAGGCTTAGACAATTCCTAGCTGTGTGAATCACTTAATCCTATTTCCCTGTTTCCCCATCTGTAAAGGAAGAAAATGGGAAACCACTCAGTATCTTTGCCAAGAAAATCCCAAAGGGAGTCCTGAAGAGTAAGACATAACTGAAATAATGGAACAACACAAATACTTTTAAGTATAGTAATCTTTTTAGGTAGATGAAGTACTCAAATTAATGAAAATATATGTTAATGTATGTTTTATTCTTGATCATCATGTGACCACCTATTGAATAACTGAATAAAAAATCTCTTCTTCAGCAGGGTAGGTCACACTATAATAGTGAAATTTTGCCTCTATGTTGGAGCTATTTTATAGTGCTTAATGTGAATACAGATAAACATCAAACCTTCCTTCTTCATTTATTAGCTATCTGTGAGATCATGGGCAAGCCTCCTAATGTCTTTGAGTCTTAGTTTCTTCATCCATAAAACAGAGCAAATTATACCTATACAACTTAATTTAGGAGGCTATTAGGAAGAGTAAGAGTGATAATGTATGTCAAGTACTTTACAAAATTTTAAATGCTATTTTGCTTGTTAAATAGTAGTCATTATGTTTATTATTATTTCCTGGGTAAGTTAAGAGGTAGGGAAAAGCTGATATTTTCATGTAATAATGCTTTTATGAAAACATCCTAAGATCAGTCTAAAATATGGGTAAGATCCAAGAATTAGAATTCCATTGTAAAATGCTTTAGAGAGGTAATACACCGTTAAATAGTAATTTTTCTCTCATTAAATCTTAAGTATTTGGGATTTTTGCCATAGTTTAAAAATTTTCACTCTTTTTTTGGTATTATCATTAGTTAAAAAAAAAACTAAAGACAACCAAGAAAATCTTCAGGCTCCTAACAATAATACTACTTAATATTTTAATGCTAGATGAATAAAATTTGAAGGCAAACCTTTTAAATAAAGTAGGTTGTAACCTTGTGCTTAATTATAGAACTTTATAATTAAATATAAGAAGAATCATGCTTTTCACAAAGTATTTTTAGTATCATCATTTGTCATATTCAAACCACTCTATATTCCTATATTGGATATTTTTTTATTGTTGGAGAGGAAAAGATCACATTTACTTTGATTTCCAAACTAATAGATATGTAGAATATTATGTGATAATATTTTACTATGTATTAGCCTGTATATTAGTGGTTAGCATAGAAAGGAGCTTAGAAAAGATTTACATTTACATTTACCTTAACCTGAAATATATAATTCAGTTATTTATTGTCAAGTAGATAATTATATAGCATAGGTATTTATAAAAGACCTTTTCTTCTCAGTGAGCATCATTGTATGTGTGTTTCTGTATATGTGCATATATATGCCTTGGGGGGAGGTGAAGATAATTTCCATGTTCATTATTATATCCACCAAGATGATTTTTAAGAAGTAAAATTAAAATGTTCTAAAATATTCTAACTCTGATTATGATATTCTCTCCAAAATGCAGAAGAATATTAGTCATATATGCCTATTTTTCCATATCCTTCTCTATTTAATATAGGTCACTTAAGTACTATGGACTATATTCCTTTTCTCTTTACATTATGAGACAATAGTAAGTATATTATACTTCAGTTATTCCTTATTTGCTTAATGATGTTTTCATTTTTCTGATCTCATTGTTTACTGCATCCTTTCTATCTCTTTTGCCTCATTCCCTTTACACCATGTGTAATTTTGCAGTGAACTAATGCTCACCATTTGTTTTCACATTGCCCTTTGCATGACACAAAACTTTAATTTTTCAAAGCTTTGTGGAATCCATGATTTACAGACTTAGAGCTTTACTGGAAGAATATTAATGTTAAAAAGATGAGATTTTCTTGTTTAGAAGATGGATAAAAGCAGAAATATGGGCAATGTAAAAAAAGATATGAATAATACCTATTTAATGAAAGACTAATGATAGATCTTTGTTGAAGAGAGCAACTTGGAGACATTAAAAGCACTGCATAATTTGTTGAATGTAATCCATCCTGCTTTCTCCGTCCAATTTAATTCTGGGCCCATAAGCAGTATATTTTCCAGATATATCTACTAAGGGATCAGGCTTTTGGGGCATCCATCACACTATTTGTCATGGAGGACAATAGACCTCCTTCATGAATTTTTGTTTTGCCTTTGTGGGCTGTTAAGTCAAATTCCACTGAGTAATTATAGAGCTCATTTAGAAAATTTTATGAAATTCCATTGCTTAAAACAATCAATATAATACCTTTAAATAACATATGAAGGATCTAGCATGCCTGGCACATACTAGCCATTTAATAAATATTTATTAACTTATTTATATAGAGAGAGCATGCATTTTTAATTTGGACTATTTGCAGAATATGCTCTAAAATAGTGAATGCCATTGGTGAATACATGCCGTCCTCTTTTATGCTTTCCTTAATAATAATTAAATGATTTTTGAATATATTTATGTTCTTACATTATTAAAATATTGAATGTTTTAAATTTTAATATATAAATTATAGTCAGCTTTTTAGACAAATACCACTCACATATTAATTTGTTAAAAGACAGCAAAAATTGTGGTCTTGTATTCTATTTATTTCTTCATTAATTACCTGACTGTCAAAATGTGATTTGCTATAAAAGATCCTTTATGAAATTCTGTCTGTTCTATTTATTAATGGGATGCACAATTTTTCTTATTTATTTTCTCTTAAAATCAAACATGATGAGAGAGCAAAAATTATACTTTTGAAAAGATAAAAATGGAAGCTACTTAAGTCTACTTTTCTCCTTTCCCTCTTTTCTACATCGGTTGTGTTATCTTCGCATTTATTTATTTTGTCAAACATTTCTTCATTTCTTTCTCTAACGTTTACTGACTCTCTTCTTTCTCTTCTTTTATATACATCTATATGTTTGACCCAAGGCTATGTCAACACAATGTTTAACCATTCATTTGAAAATTCAAGCATAGATTTTTTTTCCTCATCAAACTATTAATTGGATCCTTAAAAAATCTGAATTTACCAAATTACCAGTTGTTTTGTAACCTCGTAGATAACTATATACTCAGTAGCTACATTCACAAATAATTTTTTCCAGCTTATATAACTCTAACTAAATAGGATTGATTTTCTTTGTGAGATATAATTGACCCTGAAGAAATTTAAAGAGAAGCTAAAAAATGGTTTTCATCAGTGAGAGTATAGTTTAGATAAAGCATAACACATACCATTTGAAAAGGCAAAACTAACATAACATGTTTAATTCTTCTATAAAACACATTTATTTATATATATATATAATTTGTTTATACATATGCACATAAATATTCATATATATATACACATGCATTGGTTGTTTCTAGGTAAAGCAATGGGTAGTATGCTGAGGCCTGGATCCAAGAAGACTTATCTTTCTGAGTTCAAATTTGGTCTCAAGTATTCTCTAACTGTGTGACCATAGGTAAGTCACGTAATCATGTTTGCTTCAGTTCTTAATCTGCAAAATGAACTGGAGAAGGAAATAGCAAACTACTTAAGTGTCTTTGCCAAGAAAACCCAAATGGAGTCATGAAGTGTCAGACACAACTAAAGCAACTGAACCACAACAACACCAACATGGTTGGTAATTACACTGATCAGACAGAGTTTTTAAAAGTTGTTTTATATTGCAACATCATTAATCATTATGTAAATCCTACTTCTGGTTTTGCTCATTTCATGTGATGTTTTACAAGTTTCATATTACTTTTAATGTAATAATATCCATTCACTCTGAAATAGTATAGTTTACGCAGCCATTCTCCATTTGATGGGTATTCATTTTGTTTGCAGCACTTTCCTACACCAAATACTTCTATAAATATTTTTGTTTATAGAAGTTTTTTTAAAAATTTATTTAGAGTATCTGTTAATGATTTCAATAGTTAAAAATATTTAGAAAGGTTAGTGACATTGGGGGGTATAGTTTGAAATTGGTTTCAAGAACATTTGAATGAATTAATAGTTTACCAATAATGATTTACAGTGTCTTTCTTCTGCTAGACCTCTTAACAATAGTTATTTACCTCTTTTATTATCTTTACCAATAGGAAGAAAATGATATAGACTTCTAGTCTTGTTTTCATTTTATTTCGTTTAAGGTTTTGAAACATTTTTGATGTGGGTATTGCTACCTTTCTTTCTTTCTTTTGAAAATTGCCCATCCATATCCTTTTATCGTTCATCGTTTGAGGGAATTGCTTTTTCCTTTTATATTTGTATCAATTCCTCATTTAATTGTATATCAGATACAGATTAAAGGAATTTCTTGCAAAGGCTTTCTCCCACTTATTTTCAAATCTAATTCTTTTAAAATATTTTTTGCAAAATCCACTTAGAATTATATGTAATAAAAATTGTGCATTTTATCATCTATAATAGTCAGTATCTCTTGCTTGTTCAAAAATATTCTCCTATCCATATATATATATATATATATATATATATCTTTATATATAAATTATAATTCCTTCCTTTCCCCTTTAATTTGTTTATGATATGATGTTTTAGAGCTAAGCCATGTATCTATTTGGAGCTCTTTGTGGTAGATACTGTGAGATATTCATATAAAGGAAACCTAATTTTTCTTCATATATATTTTTAAAAATCTATCTTAGTACCTTTGAG